>NW_023270415.1:6611727-6703102 GCF_011800145.1 Mirounga leonina
TTCTGCTTCCTTGCTCTGTAATCCAGAACATTGGGAAGGCAGCCTCCCCAGATGATCCCAGGATGCTGCCGGTAGCAACAGCAGATATGTACATTATCCTTCATCAGCCACATCTAGCAGGAGAAGACAGTGGCTTGTCATGGCTTCCTCTTAAGAGAAAGAAAGGCATTTTCCTGGAGCTTCAGTGAAGGCTGCCTTATTTCCTCTTAACCAGAATTGGGTCCATACCCATTCTGGCCTTCATCCCTGCTGAAGAGATGGGATTCTATGAGACCAATCAGGTTCACCCCGGGGGTGAGTGGGGGACAGGAGAGAGAATGGCAGAAAATCATTACCCTCCTTGGGAAGGAGAAAGAGGGAAATGAATAGAGAGCGCAGACGTGGGCTAAGTGAACCCAGAGAAACAAAGTCCTTCCCAGCTGGGACCTGGTTTCATTTATATAGATTAAAAATAAGTAAAGAAACAATTCAAATTTAAGCCAAATAACAGAAGGAACTTCTCTTCATATTCTTATATAAAAGATAAATGTACAAAGTAAAAGTATAATTTATCATCCAAACCAGGCGTCTTTAAAGCATGGAAGGAGGCACAAAAATCATTAAAATTGTGTCTATGTTTGTATGTGTGTGAATATCTATATAATACAAAGATACATACAAATGCAAATATATATTATATATGTACACACAGATAAATAAATAAGCTCATTTATTAGTAGAACTATAAATGATTCTATTCAAAAACTATTTTCAAAAATAAAATTCTAGAAAATATAACATCTGTATGCAATAAAGGACATTTTCAAATGCTTTATATTGATTAGCTAATATCAAAAATTGATATGAGCAAAATAATTATTCTTGTGTGATGTTTCTGTGTCACTGGTATTTTTCAGCATGCTGTTAATATTTTAAACTTTTTCTGAAAATTACCTGTGAGTTCTCCAGGTTATGTTTCATGATTAATGAATTTGTCATCATTGACACCATCAACTGTTTCTCCTCTGTATGCAGATCAGAATATTTTTAAGTGGGAGAATATTCTTTATAAAGGGGCAGAGGTACATGGTAGGCTCAGAGCAGATTCTGTTAAAAGCTAAAAAATATGTTCCTAATTTCATTTATTTCTTGTTGAAATGTAAAAATCTTTCAGCCCAATTATTTTCACAGATATTGTCTTTTTGTTTCCATTAAGATATCTTACTTTGACAAAAAGAAAATTTGTAACACAAAACATTTTAAGTAGTTTTCTGTTTATGATTTTTTGAAAATTCTGACAATTTTAGATGTTACAAAATTATAGGGCTTCTCCATGTCATTTCTCCTGTAGAGTGTATAAGCTCATCCAATTAGAAGTTCAATCAAAATTCCTTTCTTGCCACATGTTAAGACATCAGCACAAATTATAGATCTCCAAATTAATCTTGTAGACATTTGAGCACTCACTATTTAATTTACTTCTTCCATTGCATGTATACAGAAAATTTTCAACCTCTTCCTATTTGCAAGTTTTGTTTTCAATAATTGCGAATAGCTAAAAGCCTCAAAAGCTAAGTTTTTGGTGCTCCATGAGATGAATATGTTGATTAAAAATCTCCTACCACTTTGAAAAATATTGTAACTATAATTGAGAGGATTCATTCACAGTAAGTTCACTTTCTTTGCAGGACAGTTTGCAGGACACACATTTATAAATTCACAAAGTAGTTTTTCAGTGGCTCAAATTTTCTGAAACTATGCTTGATTAAGAGCAGCAAAGAGGGAAAACCCACACCACTAACCGAAGCATTAGCTGTATCTGACTTCAGTTGTCATCACAGTTGTGTAGTTAGATCACTTAGCACTACTCATACAAAATGCTTATAAACTTGGATGAGTACAATATCTTTTAGAATAAGTAGAGTGTCTCACATTTTTGGAGTATAATGATACATTATATGTTCATCGATACCAATTCTATTTTCTGCTCCACAGTTTTCTTCATCTGGTGGGAATGTTGTTTATACCATAATGTTGTGTTTCACCAGAATCTGCATTTATCTTATCATGACAAAAACAAATGATTTTGTCTTCAGCATTGAACTACTAAACTGAATTTATAATAGTTTTCACAGAAGTCATGTTTTTACCTTTGACAGAATGAACTTCCAAGTCCTCTATTCTGATTTTATGAATTAGATAAGATGAGTCAAACCTTAACCAGAATCAACTGATTTTCTTTGTGAAGCATCTTATAATGCTGATACAAAACTAGCTTCACTTAATTCTTGCAAAGTTCTCCTCCTGCTAATTGTTTTGTTTCACATTCATACATTCATTAAAAATGCTTGAAGTTGATGATAAATGAAATTTATTTTGGTTAGGCATCTGCCTCTGGCTCAGCTCATGATCCCAGGGTCTTGGGATTGAGTTCCAAATCAGGCTCCTTGCTCAGTAAGGAGCCTGCTTCTCCCTCTCCCTTTGCCTGTCACTCCCCCTCCTTGTGCTCTCTGTGTCAAATAAATAAATAAAATCTTTTTTAAAAAATGAAATTTACTTAGAACATTCATTGGATCTAAATAGAGTGTTACTTTACAGAGTGCTGTGTCAACACATCTTCTGCAGCTGCGCATGTTAGCCTCCTTCTTAAATGACCCCTAGGCTTAGGGACAGAAACCTCTCCAGTGTTATGTATCTTCTGGTTACCATGTGGTCAGTGATAACCTCTGACTGTAGGGAAAGTTAAATGAGTCACACAATCTGAATGTCACACTTTTTCACCACCTTCCATATTCATTTGTTCCATTTTTCTTTGAACATGGATTTTCATTTTTTAGCTCATTACTATCAAAAAGGCTTACTTAAAAATATTTTTAAAAGATTTATTTATTTATTTGAAAGAGAGAGGGAGAGAGAGAGAGGGTGTGGGGGGGTGGCCAGGGGTTGAGGGAGAGAGAATCTCAAGCAGACTCCACACTGAGCGTGGAGCTGGAAGTGGGGCTTGATCTCATAACCCTGAGATCACCACCTGAAGCCAAAACCAAGAGTTGGATGCTTAACTGACTGTGCCACCAAGGCACCTCAAAAATAATTTTAAAAAGCACTACTAAACAATTAAAGAAATTGTAGATTTACATCACATGGTAAATATATGTAGCATTATTCAGAGTATTTAGGGGCTGCTCAGTCTCTATATTCCAGCCACATTTCATATACAATTACCTTATAATTTCCCACATTTTCCACTGACCTCACCAAATGGTGGCCAGGTGGTGTTGATACCTGTCAGGCAGGTACCTCATGTAGCTGGCAGAGAAGCAACATCGATGATTTCCCAGTGGTTCAAAGTGTGGTCGATGGAAACAAAAGCAATGGCATCACCTGGGTGCTGGCTAGAAATGCAGAATCTCAGGTCCCACCCAGACCTACTGAACCAGCATCTGCATCTTTGCAAGATCCCAGGTGATATGAATGCACCTGAAAACTGAGCAGCCCTGGATATTTCCCCTATATCAGCAATATGGGAAGAACTGAGAGAAGAATTTCAACTGAACTGAAGAATTCTGAACAAATGTAAAACCCGACAGGCCATCACTGGCACACAGGGAGTTATGGTTATCTGACCATTGAAACTGTGCCCACTATATATCTCTTCTCAAACCTAGAGGCTTTGTAAAATCTATACCATAAATAGTTTTCCCAGATACTGTGTCAAAGGCAAAGTCAAAAAGCATTTATTTGTCTTTTCACTTAGAAATTTATTCATTCTTTTCTTCTAGCAGTTTTTCTGAGTGTAGATCAACTGAACTCAACCCCATACTCCGTGTGTGTGTGTGTGTGTGTGTGTGTCTATTAGGCATTCCACTTTAGTAACAAGTCCAATTCATGATGAAAAGTCTTCTAGAAATGGAAGGTGAGTTAATTCGGGGAACAATAAAGCCCCCAGGAATGCAAAGGCTGAAATAGTCAAGCAATAATATCATTAAGAGGAAATTACTGTGCCTGCTCATTGGCTTAAAACATAGAACAGCTGAATTCTGGCAAGATGCCAGAGGAGTAGGAGACCTGGATTTCATCTGGTCTCAGGAATTCAGCTGGATAGGGATCAAAGCATTCTGAACACCTACAAACTCAATAGGAGATCCAATAAAAGAACAGCAACAACTCTCTGAACAGAAAAGCGACCACTTTCTGGAAGGTAGGACGTGCAGAGAAGTGAATCCGAGGCGATATTCGAGAGGATAGACGGCGGGGGAGGGGGCCTCCGTCAGCCATTTCTGGCAAGTGATAGAGCAGCAGAGCACAAAATCAGAACTTTTAGAAGTTGGCTCCACTGAGGGTCATTGATCCAGTGGCTAAGCAGGGGGTGCAACCCTCGTGGGACAGTGTGGTCTCTGGACCCTTGGGGTCATGGAAAGACCGGGGGTGCCTGAGTGCAGCAGAGCTCCCAGGTATCGGAGCAGGGAAGCCGGCTGCAGAGGCGGAGCCAAGGCATGGGCTCTTAGCTCGGGGTTGCCATAAACTGTGATCCGGGGCACAGTCGGGCCACTGCTCCTCCAGCAGGGACCCAACAAGCGGCAGATCCAGGGAGACTCCCCTTCCTCCCCTGGGAAAAGCGGCATGGGAGCGCACCACAGGGATCTGCTGGGCTTGGAGACTCCACACCGAGTTGGGTGCCAGAGATAGAAATGCTTGGTCACAGGCTGGGTGAGCACGGGTGCGGCTGGAGACCGGGGAGACAGGAGTGACTGACTGCTTTTCTCTGGTGGCTCACTGAGGAGTGGGGCCCCGAGTTCTCAGCTCCTCCAGGCTGGAGATTAGGAGGCTGCCATTTTCACTGTCATCCTCCAAAGCTGTACAGAAAGCTTGCAGGGAACAAAAGCTCCTGAGAGCAAACCGAGCAGATAACTTAGCAGGGGCCCAGCAAGGGAGGGGCAATTCCGCCTCCAGCAAAGACATTTGAGAACCATGGCAACAGGCCCCTCCCCCAGAAGATCAGTAAGAACAGCCAGCCAAGACCACGTTTACCGATCAATGAGAATGGCAGAACTCCAGCGCTAGGGGAATACTGCACATAGAATCCATGGCTTTTTTACCATGATTCTTTAGTCTTTCAAAGTTAATTTTTTTTTAACTGTCTTTTTTCTTTTAATTTTTCTTTTTCCTTTTTTCAACCAACATCTTATCCATCCCTTTTTTAATATTTTTCATTTTTAGAGTCATATTCTATCCCTTCATAGTAGTTACTCTTATTTTTGGCATATATATATAAGTTGTTCTCTCTTTAAAATTTTGAGATACAGTTTCTTCTAACAGATCAAAATATACCCTAAATCTCTAGTGTATGGATTTGTTCTACTCTCCTGCCTGATCACATTCTCTCCCTTTTTTTTTGTTTTTTTTAATCCTCTTCTTTCTTTTTTCAAACAACTTCTTATCATTTCCTTTTATAAATTTTTTTGTAATTTTTCATCTTTACAGTCATATTCCATCTCTTCATCATATCAACCCTTCTTTTTGTACATATATATTTTTCTTTCTTTAAAATTTTGGGAGGCACTTTCTTCTAACAGACCAAAATACATCCAAAATCTAGTATGTGGCACTGATCTATGCACCACCTGATCATATTTGATCATATTCTGGTTTCTTTTGTTTTGTTCTGTTTTTGTTTGTTTTTATCTTTTTCTTTTTCTTTTTCTTTTTCTTTTTCTTTTTTTCTTTTTCTTTTTTCTTTCTTTCCCTTTCTTTCCCCCCGGCTTCAGGTCTTTTCTGATTTGTTTAGAGAATATTTTCTGTGGACGTTGTTACCCTGTGAGCATTTTGTTCTCTCATTAATCTATTCACCTCTGGACAAAATGCTAAGATGGAAAAAATCACCTCAACAAAAAGAACAAGAGGTAGCACTGACTGCCAGGGACCTACTCAATATGGACATTAGTACGATTTCAGATCTAGAGTTCAGAATCATCACTTTAAAGATACTAGTTGGGCTTGAAAAAAAATGGAAGTTATTAGAGAAACCCTTTCTGGAGAAATAAAAGAAATAAAATCTAACCAAGTTGAAATCAGAAAGGCTATTAATGAGGTGCAAACAAAAATGGGGGCGCTAACTGCTAGGATAAATGAGGCAGAAGAGAGATTAGTGATATAGAAGACTAAAGAAGCTGAGAAAAAGAGAGATAAACAACTACTGGATCACGAGGGCAGAATTCGAGAGATAAGTGACACCATAAGACAAAACAACATTAGAATAATTGGGATCCCAGAAGAAGAAGAAAGAGAGAGAGGGGCAGAAGATATATTGGAGCAAATTATAGCAGAGAACTTCCCTAATTTGGGGAAGGAAACAGGCATCAAAATCAAGTAGGCAGAGAGAACCCCTCTCAAAATCAATAAAAATAGGTCAACACCCTAACATCTAATAGTAAAACTGACGAGTTTCAGAGACAAAGAGAAAATCCTGAAAGCAGCTCAGTACAAGAGATCTATAACCTACAATGGTAGAAACATTAGATTGGCAACAGACCTATCCACAGAGACCTGGCAGGCCAGAAAGGACTGGCAGGATATATTCAGAGCACTAAATGAGAAAAATATGCAGCCAAGAATACTCTATCCAGCTAGGCTGTCATTGAAAATAGAAGGAGAGAGCGCCTGGGTGGCTCACCTGGTTAAGCGACTGCCTTCAGCTCAGGTCATGGTCCCGGAGTCCTGGGATCGAGTCCCACATCGGGCTCCCGGCTCAGCGGGGAGCCTGCTTCTCCCTCTGACCCTCTCCCCTCTCATGCTGTTTCTCTCTCTCTCTCTCAAATAAATAAATAAATAAATAAAATCTTTAAAAAAAAAAAAAGAAAATAGAAGGAGAGATAAAAAGCTTCCAAGACAAACAAAAAATAAAGGAATTTGCAAACACCAAACCAGTCCTACAAGAAATATTGAAAGGGGTCCTCTAAACAAAGAGGGAGCCTAAAAGCAACATAGACCAGAAAGGAACACAGACAATATACAGTAACAATCACCTTACAGGCAATACAATGGCACTAAATTCATATCTTTCAATAGTCACCCTGAATGTGAATGGGCTAAATGCCCCAATCAAAAGACACAGGCTATCAGATTGGATTAAAAAACAAGACCCATCAATATGCTGCCTGCAAGAGACTCCTTTTAGACCCAAAGACACCCCCAGATTGAAGGTGAAGGGTGGAAAACCATTTACCATGCTAATGGACACCAAAAGAAAGCTGGGGTGGCAATCCTTAATTCAGACAAATTAGATTTTAAACCAAAGACTGTAATAAGAGATGAGGAAGGACACTATATCCTACTTAAAGGGTCTATCCAACAAGAAGATCTAGCAATTGTAAATATCTATGCCCCTAACATGGGAGCAGCCAATTATATAAGCCAATTAATAACAAAAGCAAAGACAGACATTGACAACAATACAATAATAGTGGGGGACTTTAACACCCCCATCACTGAAATGGACAGATCATCTAAGCAAAAGATCAACAAGGAAATAAAGACTTTAAATGACACACTGGACCAAATGGACCTCACAGACATATTCAGAACATTCTATCCCAAAGCAACAGAATATACATTCTTCTCTAGTGCCCATGGAACATTCTCCAGAATAGATCACATCCTAGGTCACAAATCAGGTCTCAACCAGTATCAAAAGATTGGCATCATTCCCTGCCTATTTTCAGACCACAATGCTTTGAAACTAGAACTCAGTTACAAGAGGAAAGATGGAAAGAACTCAAATACATGGAGGCTAAAGAGCATCCTACTAAAGAATGAATGGGTCAACCAGGAAATTAAAGAAGAATTTTAAAAATTCATGGAAACCAATGAAAATGAAAACACAACTGTTCAAAATCTTTGGGATGCAGCAAAGGCAGTCCTAAGAGGAAAGTATATAGCAATACAAGCCTTTCTCAAGAAATAAGAAAGGTCTCAAATACACAACATAACCCTACACCTAAAGGAGCTAGAGAAAAAAGCTTAAACCCAGCAGGAGAAGAGAAATAATAAAGATCAGAGCAGAAATCAATGAAATAGAAACCAAAAGAACAGTAGAACAGATCAATGAAAGAAGGAACTGGTTCTTTGAAAGAATTAACAAGATTGATAAACCCCTGGCCAGACTTATCGAAAAGAAAAGAGAAATGACCCAAATCAACAAAATCATGAATGAAAGAGGAGAGATCACAACCAACACCAAAGAAATACAAACAATTATAAGAACATATTATGAGCAACTCTATGCCAGCAAATTAGATAATCTGGAAGAAATGGATGCATTCCTAGAGATGTATCAGCTACCAAAACTGAACCAGGAAGAAATAGAAAACCTGAACAGACCTATAACCACTAAGGAAATTCAAGCAGTCATCAAAAATCTCCCAACAAAGAAAAGCCCAGGGCCAGATGGCTTCCCAGGAGAATTCTACCAAACATTTAAAGAGGAATTAATACCTATTTTTCTGAAACTGTTCCAAAAAATAGAAATGGAAGGAAAACTTCCAAACTCTTTTTAGGAGGCCACCATTACCTTGATCCCAAACCCAGACAAAGACCCCATCAAAAAGGATAATTACAGACCAATATCCCTGATGAACATGGATGCAAAAATTCTCACCAAAATACTAGCCAATAGGATCCAACAGTACATTAAAAGGATTATTCACCACGACCAAGTGGGATTTATTCCTGGGCTGCAAGGTTGGTTCAACATCTGCAAATCAATCAATGTGATACCATACATTAACAAAAGAAAGAACAAGAATCATATGATCCTCTCAATAGATGCAGAAAAAGCATTTGACAAAGTACAACATCCTTTCTTGATCAAAACTCTTCAGAGTATAGGCATAGAGGGTACATACCTCAATATCATAAAAGCCATCTATGAAAAACCTACAGCGAATATCATTCTCAATGGGGAAAACCTGAGAGCTTTCCCCCTAAGGTCAGGAACGCGGCATGGATGTCCACTATCACCACTGCTATTCAACATAGTATTAGAAGTCCTAGCCTCAGCAATCAGACAACAAAAAGAAATAAAAGGCATCCAAATTGGCAAAGAAGAAGTCAAACTCTCACTGTTTGCAGGTGATATGATACTTTATGTGGAAAACCAAAGGACTCCACCCCAAACTGCTAGAACTCATACAGGAATTCAGTAAAGTGTCAGGATATAAAATCAATGCACAGAAATCAGTGGCATTCCTATACACCAACAACAAGACAGAAGAAAGAGAAATTAAGGAGTCGATCCCATTTACAACTGCACCCAAAACCATAAGATACCTAGGAATAAATCTAACCAAAGAGGCAAAGAGTCTGTACTCAGAAAACTATAAAATACTCATGAAAGAAATTGAGGAAGACACAAAGAAATGGAAAAATCTTTCCATGCTCATGGATTGGAAGAACAAATATTGTGAAGATGTCAATGCTACCTAGAGCAATCTACAGATTCAATGCAGTCCCTATCAAAATACCATCCACTTTTTTCAAAGAAATGGAACAAATAATCCTAAAATTTGTATGGAACCAGAAAAGACCCCGAATAGCCAGAGGAATGTTGAAAAAGAAAAGCAATGCTGGTGACATCACAATTCCAGACTTCCAGCTCTATTACAAAGCTGTCATCATCAAGACAGTATGGGACTGGCACAAAAACAGACACATCAATCAACGGAACAGAATAGAGAGCCTAGAAATGGACCCTCAACTCTATGGTCAACTAATCTTTGACAAAGCAGGAAAGAATGTCCAATGGAACAAAGACAGTCTCTTCAACAAATGGTGTTGGGAAAATTGGATAGCCACATGCAGAAGAATGAAACTGGACCATTTCCTTACACCACACACAAAAATAGACTCCAAATGGTTGAAGGACCTAAATATGAGACAGGAATCCATCAAAATCCTAAGGGAGAACACAGGTAGCCACCTCTTTGACCTCAGCCGAAGCAACTTCTTCCTAGAAACATCGCCAAAGGCAAGGGAAGCAAGGGCAAAAATGAACTATTGGGACTTCATCAAGATAAAAAGCTTTTGCAAAGCAAAGGAAACAATCAACAAAACCAAAAGACAACCAACAGAATGGGAGAAGATATTTGCAAATGACATATCAGATAAAGGGCTAGTATCCAAAATCTATAAAGAACTTATCAAACTCAACACCCAAAGAACAAAGAATCCAATCAAGAAATGGGCAGAAGACATGAACAGACATTTTTCCAAAGAAGACTTCCACATGGCCAACAGACACATGAAAAGTGCTCAACATCCCTCGGCATCAGGGAAATCCAAATCAAAACCTCAATGAGATACCACCTCACACCAATCAGAATGGCTAAAATTAACAATTCAGGAAACAACAGATGTTGGCGGGGATGAGGAGAAATGGTAACCCTCCTACTCTGTTGGTGGGAATGCAAGCTGGTGCAGCCACTCTGGAAAACAGTATGGAGGTTCCTCAAAAAGTTGAAAATAGAGCTACCATATGATCCAGCAATTGCACTACTGGGTATTTACCCCAAAGATACAAATGTGGGATCCAAAGGGGTTCATGCACCCAATGTTCAAACAGCAATGTTCACAATAGCTAAACTGTGGAATGAGCCAAGATGTCCATTGACAGATGAATGGATAAAGAAGATGTGGTATATATGTGTATATATATATATATGTGTGTGTGTGTGTGTGTATATATATACACACACACACACAATGGAATATTATGCAGCCATCAAAAGGAATGAGATCTTGCCATTTGCAATGATGTGGATGGAACTGGAGGGTGTTACACTGAGCGAAATAAGTCAATCAGAGAAAGACATGTATCATATGACCTCACTGATATGAGGAATTCTTAATCTCAGGAAACAAACTGAGGGTTGCTGGAGTGGGGGCTGGGGTGGGGGGGATGGGGTGGCTGGGTGATAGACACTGGGGAGGGTATGTGCTATGGTGAGTGCTGTGAATTGTGCAAGACTGTTGAATCATAGGTCTGTACCTCTGAAACAAATAATGCAAGATATGTTAAGAAAAATAAAAGATGGCAAGAGGGGAAGAATGATGGGGGGGAAATCCGAGGGGGAGACGAACCACGAGAGATGATAGACTCTGAAAAACAAACTGAGGTTCTAGAGGGGAGGGGAGTGGGAGGATGGGTTAGCCTGGTGATGGGTATTAAAGAGGGCACATTCTGCATGGAGCACTGGGTGTTATGCACAAACAATGAATCATGGAACACTACATCAAAAACTAATGATATGATGATTAATGTAACAATAAAAAATTTTAAAAAAAGATGTAAATGGAAAAAAAAAAAGAACAGCTCATGAATATATAAAGATTTTAAACAATCTTCCCTAATGAGCATGTGGTATTCACAGAAATTTCATTAACATTTAACACAAATAGATTATAACTTGCCTCTCCCCTTTTCCTCTTTTACAAGGATGTGTATTAAAGCAAGCAAAAAGCAGAGCAAGATTAAAGATGCAAAAGTTATGCTTGAGCTAGGCAGTTGAATGCTTAAAAATTGAGAGTTTGAGATTATTTTTTTTCTCTGGAGAAGAAAACAGGGTGAAGAATTGTTGCTAATTCTAAAGACTTTTTGATGATTTACAAGTAGTTTAAATTTACCATGTTATTTTCTAAACTTATTATTTTAAACTTAAGGGTCTCTAGTATTCAAAGTGAATATTATTAAATTTTATGGATATTTTCATTCTTCCTCCAATAAAAGCATTTGAAGGTAATATAATCACTTTCTTGGGTTTTTCTAAAATTCTTTATGTAGATTGTTTCAATAATAATAAACTCACTGAGCACCTGCTATGAGCCAGGCATTGAACATACATTATTTGCACCTTATAACAATTCTTCAAAGCCAGTATTATTACCCCCATTTCACAGTAAAAGTAACGGCAGTTCAGCATGGTTAACTAATTTGCCTCAATTATATGCCTAGCAGGTTAATGTCTATGCTTACACTTACCCATTTGGCTGTATTTCCCCATATTTTATTCTGGCTGTATAATTTTGTTGATTTTTTTTTCTTGAGGAAGTAGCTGCACTGAAAGCAATGGCAAAATAATGTTGTTATTATTAGGGACCTTATTAATATATCCAAAAAATGTTAAGAAAATTTGAATTTAAGTAAATAAAAAATACCCAAATGATACCACTCAGAGATGATAATCAATGTGTTGAAGTGGATTCATCTAGAACTTTTTCCATTGAAATGTAAGTGCATACACATGCTCAAGCATACACACAGATGTACATATGTAGAGCAATTTATGCATCCCTTTATCCATGTATGCTCATTTATTCACTGGTTCATCAATCCATCCATGTGTTCATTCAACAAATACTTATTGAGTGTGCTTCTGCAGCCAGGCATTGTGCTAGCCTTCTGTGTATAGTGGGAAGGAAAATAAACGTTACCTCTCTTTTCATGGAGAGATATGCAGTAAACAATCCATTGTGAAATACTAAGTCACAAATGTGGTAAATGCTACAAGAAAATATTTAAAGACCTCAATTCCTTCAGGAAATATTTGGTGATCCAAAAGGATGCTGGTTTGGCTGGAGCAAAAAGGACAAAGGTGAGAAGGGTCAGTGATGAACCTAGAGAACAGGTCCGGGTCATGTAGGAGCCTTCCAGTCACGTGGAGGATTTTAGACTTGAGCCTACCAACACTAAAAAGAAGAACTGAAATGTTTAGGCAAGGGAGTGATAGTGTCACGTGTGTGTTTTAAAAACTGATTCTGACTACTGTGTGGTGATTTCTAGGGCCTAAATCTTAGGAGGACAAACATGGAGAAAGTAGTTCTATAAGGTGGCAACCCAGTTCTACTATATGGTGGCCTGGTGTGGGGGCCCAAGAGACCCTGAGACCAGAGGTAGAGTAGACAGGCATTTGTGGGTGGGGACCCCTCTAACCATGCTTTCACTTAAGGCTCAGGAAGCGCCCAGTCCATGTTCATTAATATGATCCTCCTCAGCACTTCCATGACCACAGATTGAATGGCATGGGTCCAATGACCGATGAATGGATAAAGAAGATGTGGGATATAGGGCACCTGGGTGGCTCAGCTGGTTGAGCAACTGCCTTCAGCTCAGGTCATGATCCTGGAATCCTGGGATCGAGTCCCGCGTCGGGCTCCCTGCTCGGCAGGGAGTCTGCTTCTCCCTCTGACCCTCCCCCCTCTCATGCTCTCTCTATCTCATTGTCTCTCTCAAATAAATAAATAAATAAATCTTTAAAAAAAAAAGATGTGGGATATATATACAATGGAGTATTATTCAGCCATCAAAAGAATGAAATCTTTGCCATTTGCAATGATGTGGATAGAACTAGAGGGTATTATGCTAAGCAAAATAAGTTAATCAGAGAAAGACAAATATCATGATTTCACTCATGTGGAATTTAAGAAACAAAAACAGATGAACATAGGGGAAGGGAAGGAAAAATAAAATAAGACGAAATCAGGGAGGGAGACAAACCATAAGAGACTCTTAATCATAGGAAACAAACTGAGGGTTGCTGGAGGGGAGGGAGGTGGGCGGATGGGCTAACAGGGTGATGAGCATTAAGGAGGGCACTTGATGGAATGAGCACTGGGTGTTATATGCAACTGATGGAATCACTAAATTCTACCTCTGTAACTAACAATACACACTATATGTTAATTAAATTGAATTGAAATTTTAAAAATTAATTAATTTAAAAAATGAATGGCACGGGTATAGCAGGGTCTCTCTCACCAATTGCATTTTATTGCATAATTATTTTAAATTTTTCAATATTAGAAAAAATCTGCAGTGAACACACTTGTACACACAGCCTTTTGAACTTGTCCAATTATTTTCTTAGAATAAATCTAGAGAACAGAACTGATGCATCAAAGGATGTTAAGGGGCTTCCATCCATATGGCAACCCAGAAAGGCTGTACAATTTGTACCTCCATCAGGAGTATGACAGTAACCGTTTTCTCATGTTTTCAATGCATTCTTTTCTAATCTGTGCCAGTTTGGGTAAGCCAATATTTTCTTCTCCAGAAGATTAAACAGTGCAACTTCTGTAATGGCCTCTTTTTTGTCCTTAACTCCTTTTTCTGTGGGAAGTTTAATTTTGTTAGATTGATTTAAAAGAAGCCTTTAAAAAATAAAAATATTGGGGCACCTGGGTGGCTCAATCATTAAGCATCTGCCTTCGGCTCAGGTCATGATCCCAGGGTCCTGAGATAGAGCCCCGCATCGGGCTTCCCGCTTGGTGGGAGGCCTGCTTCTCCCTCTCCCACTCCCCCTGCTTGTGTTTCCTCTCTCACTGTGTCTCTCTCTATCAAATAAATAAAATCTTTAAAAATAAATAAATAAATAATAAAAATACTAATTTTATGTCAGTCATATACATATATGTCAGATGATTATTCTTGGCTTGATACCTATCTTTTAAATTTGTTCCATTTTCAGAATACTGGTAAAATCTTTAAAGAACAAACTTACAAAATCTTCATGGTTCCTAATTTTGGTAACCTGCTGAAGAAAGCCTATTGTGGACTTTTGAATTTAGAGATGGCAATTTTGCTAATAATAACACAAAAACAAATTTGTCAGAGACCTGTATGAGCATGGTTACAAGTGACAAACACATGAGTCACTTACATTCTTCAAAGGCAATCATTTTTAATACTTTTCACTTTTTTCCCTCTTATATGATATCTCCATATCTCTTAATGTTTCTGAGTCTGCTTATTTCCAGTGTTGGTGCATGGTTTCTAGACCCATGGCTTTATTCTATCTCAGTTTGCTTTTTGGTTTATGGCACATACATCCTGAAGTAGATGCCTAAGAAATAAGAAAAAGAGTAAAAGGTCTGAATCCTTGCATTTCTGAAAACATCTTATTCTATATTCAAATTTTATAGACAATTTAGCTAGAACTAGCCAGAAAAGAATTCTAGATCAATGATAATTTCCCTTCAGAACTTTGCCCCACAGTGTGCTTAGCATCCAACAGTGCTGCTCAGAAAGCTGATGTCTCTCTTACCTCCATTTCTTCAAGAGTGCTATTGCTCACCATGCTGGCTTGTTGGGGTATGTGTATGTCCATGAGTGTATATGTATGTATTTTGGTCTCTGGAATTTGGAGTAGATTTTTTTTAACTATAGGTGCTGTGAAATTATAAAGTAGTGAGATTATGTATGTCTTATTATGTATGTATGTATCAGTTATTTACTAATTCATTGTGTTGAGTTTTTATACTCTCATTTCTTCTCCTCCCTCTCTTATGAGATATAAAATCTTCTGGATTATGTCTCTAGCCCTTTTTTCTCTGAGATACTCTCTATCTTTGTATTCTTGTTCTACCTTTAAGAAAATTATTTGCATTTGCATTCCAAATTATTTATAGACCAGTTACAGAGGAGTTTCCCCATATTTAAAGATGGAATAATGGCCCTCACTTCATGGGGTTGTTGTAAGAGCTGAATGGGTGAATGTATGAAAAGGACTCTAACAGTAACTATCAGTCAGAGCTATGTAAATGCTAGAAAGGATTTTGTGCAGGAGATTTGCTTCACACATCTGGTCATTCTAGGGTACCTATTCATGTTCAAGTGGAAGGTCCTAAAAAGTGTAATTTGTGAGCTCCATGCACACAAGTGGGGCTTGTTGTCGAGCAGGATCTGCTTTTGCATATTTGAGAAAATGGCTATCATTTTGCTGGAGAGTTTCTAATGCAAGGGTTTGGCATTTTCCCTGAAGCCTTTCAATTTCCTAAATAAAAGCCTTCAGCTATTTTGCCTGAGAGATAAATGCTTGGCAATCCATAATCTGCACGCGAGAGTAGAGAAAAGACAAGATAATTGGAGCAGATTTCCAGTGAATGCCCCTGCTGGCAACCTCCACCTCATCACCATATCCATTCACTCTCTCCACGCCTGACCAGTGCTCCAGACTGGTCCTGCATCCTGATTCAGCTGTTACCTCTCACACCTACTTTGCTTCTTCTTCCAGAAGCATAGTGAGCTCTTTCACTGATCCTCATCCAATCTCCTCACAGATCTCACCTCCTCCCTCCAGGTACTTCCTCTGCAGTGTAGCTGGTGGGGGACAGGAGACAGATAATGCCTTCAATATGGACTTTTTAGCTGGAAGTTGAAGGTAATTTCTTTATAAAAGATTTCTGCATAGTACAAGAAGGGAAAAATTGTTTAAATGTCATTCTCAAGTTTCTCCCATTATTCACTTTAATATTTTGTTAATCTACCCTTTTCACAAATTATGACACATATTTGTGCAAAAATAGCAAGAAAATGGCACAGTGTGCCAAGCTCCATGTTTGGTGAAGAAAAGGGGACTGTTCAAATGAAAAGGAAGGGCAAGTGGTCAACACAATGAGCAGAAACACAGCATCCTGGGACAATGTAGGCTGGGAATTAGACAGTTTGTGCCCAAATCTTGGCTCTATCTGCTGCTTCCTGGCTGTGTGACTTTGGACAACCTTCCCAACCTCTCTGAGTTGTAGTCCCTCATCTAGAGAAAGACTGTAATAAACTTCCTGGGGAAGTTTGGAAGAGTCAGTGAGAAAAATGTATATGAACTGTTCAATTCACCTTGACTACCAATAAATACTGGCCCCAAATCTCACTGGATGACTATATATATTATATATATATATATATTGGTATATGATATATTGATATATGGTATATGATATATTGGAATATATAGTACAGTAAAGACAAAAAATCTCTAAATTAAAATTCTAATATGCTGTGGATTCATTTCATACCCTGGAGAGTGTATTATATTTCCCCATTAAGGAAAAAAAGCTATAGTCTCAGGGGCACCTGGGTGGCTCAGTCATTTAGGCGTCTGCCTTCAGCTCGGTCATGATTCCGCATTGGACTCCTTTCTTGGTGGGGTATCTGCCTCTGCCTCTCCCTCTGCCCCTTTGTCTCCCCCTACTTGTGCTCTCTCTCTCTCTCTGGCTCATGCTGTCTCTCTCTCTCTCAAATAAATAAGTGGAATCTTAAAAAAAAAAAAAAAGAAGCTATAGTAACAGTGATACTAACATCATTTCATAGTCTATTGTGATCTTATGATTCTGGGTCAAAAAGTAAGTTTAAAAAAATCACTGATCTGTACCTCTGAAACAAATAATGCAATATATGTTAAGGAAAAAAAAAAGAAGAAGAAGAAGATAGCAGGAAGGGAAGAATGAAGGGGGGGAAATCAGAGGGGTAGACAAACTATGAGAGATGATGGACTCTGAAAAACAAACTGAGGGTTCTAGAGGGGAGGGGGTGGGAGGATGGGTTAGCCTGGTGATGGGTATTAAAGAGGACACGTTCTGCATGGAGCACTGGGTGTTATGCACAAACAATGAATCATGGAACACTACATCTAAAACTAATGATGTAATGTATGGGGATTAACATAAGAATAAAAAAATAAATAAAGACTATGCTCAAAAAAAAAAAATCACTGGGTGTTTAAAACAAAGGAAACTGTGCCCTCTTCTTTTTTATAAATTCTAACACTTTCCCATTGCTTTAAAGTTCTATGGATACATTACTATATGTATCTTTCCAGCATCCTTTGATGCTCAATTTGGTTGGCATGTTTGCCTACCCTATTAAGTTGTTTAACCGCACGTTAGAAGTTAAAACCCAGTCTATGTCTGTATCACATAGAATAAACTTTTCAAACACCATTAATAATTAGAATAAGTACAAGAAGAAAAGGCAAATAATGCAATTTGAAAAATTAGCCATGTCATGCCAACATCTACACAATAAGAAAACGTATTGATTAAAATGCCAAGCTCATGTTTCACTTATGTAATGTAAAAATTATTTCATTATATTTTCTGAGTGAAATTATTAAATTATTATTAAATTATTACTTTGTGCAGAGATCTGGAAGGCCTTAGATCTAAAAAAGCCATGTCCATAGAGCATTTAAAAGTATTAATAGTATTTAATAGTATTAAAGTGGCTACCATTGGACACCATATATCAGTCGAAATAGTCACATTAAATAACACAAGCCTCCACTGAAACTTATAGCTTGAACTGTCCTACCTACATTGTAGATTTGGGGACACCAAATTAAATGATAATCAGTGTTTTAATATCCAATAATAAGCTTTATAAATCTCTCCCTCTTTCCATTCTAATTTTACTCTCTCTTTTCTTTGGCCTCCATTTCATCTTTAAAACAGAATGGATCACTACATCTTATCTAAACGGCCAACTCCAGAGCCTGTGTGAAGGGAAGAATGAACAGTGGAGTCCAGTTTCTAATCTGCATTAGCTATGTGATCCTAAACAAATAATACTAGAGCCTGGGACTGGTCTGTCCTATTTATAACTGTATTTTGAAGCCCCAGGAAAGTTGCATACACAGTGCTTCACAAATATTGGTTACAAGAATAAATTAATAATGTCTGTGTCATTGGAACTCTTGTGATGATTTAGTAAGTGAAGTGTGCAGTAGAGTACCTGGCACATAAAGGGTGCTCAGTGAAAGACAGCTGTTGCTGATATTTATTTATGGCAATCCATTTGCCCAGAAGAATTAAAAGAATAGAGTTGGAAATCACAGATTAATGACCTATAATGTGTTGGCAGCTGAACTAAGCAAATCACATAGTCTCCTATCTTCCTCGAAATTTTCACAGTCAAACACACATGGCCTTCTCTATTCTATCCTAAGATTGTTTTTTAACAGTTTTATAATACATGTTGCATAAAATTCCCCCACTTAAAGTTCACAATTCAGTAGTTTTTTTGTGTACGCATATAGAATGATACCATTACTACTATCTAATTTTACACCATCTCCCCTAAACAGCACCCAGAAAAATCCCTTTACAGTATATCATACCACATTGCTCCTCTGCTCAAAATCTCCCAATTTCCATTAGAATACAAGATAGAGTTTTCATGATTATCTACAAAGCCCTACAGTGTCAAGTCTACCATCACCTCTCTGACCTCAACTATTACTGTCCTCTGAATCATTTCAATTCAACCACACTGCCTCCTTGCTATTCCTAGAACAAGTCAGACAAATCCAGCCTTAGGGCATTTTCACTGGCTCTTAACTCTTGAGTATTATTCCTCCAGATATCTGAATACCCAGCCTCCTTATCTCTCTCAAGTCTTCATAGTTTACCTCCTCAGTGAGGCCCCCAGGGTCCACTCTTCCCAAAACTGCAGCCTGGTCTCGTTCTATCCACAGCACCCCCAGTCTCCATACCCCTGTATTTTTTGTCTTATTCCATAATTCTTATCACTTTCTAAAGGGACACATATAATTTATTTAGTGTATTACATTTGCCATTTTTTACCTTTCTCTCTGCTACTGGAATGTTAGCTCCATGAGAGGAAAAATAGTTTGTTCACTGGTATGACCCAACCACATAGAACAGAATTTGGGTGTGTGGTAGGCACTCAATAAGTATTTGATATAGAATGAATAAATTATTCTATAACTTTGATCGAACATTATGGCAAAAATGTTGTTATGTTTTCACCTCCACAAGCTGGAAATTGAAAGACATTTAATCAAATGCATTTTCTGAAAAATTTTACTCATATAACCCCCCAAATTTAGTACTTATTAGTAAAATTGAGAATTGTTCAAAGTAGTTTTGAATCAACTGAACCCTATGTTTATTGCAGCATTATCTATAATAGCCAAATTAGGAAGCAGCCCAAGTGTCTATTGATAGATGGATGAATAAAGAAGAGGTGGTATATATATTATTCAGCAATATAGAAGAATGAAATCTTGCCATTTGCAACAACATGGATGGAGCTAGAAAGTATAATGTTAAGTGAAATAAGTCAGTCAGAGAGAGACAAATACCATATGATCTCACTCATATGTGGAATTTAAGAAAAAAAAACCAAATGAACAAAGGGAAAAAAGGGGACACAAACCATAAAACAGACTCTTAACTGTAGAGAACAAACAGATGGCTACCAGAGGAAAGGGTAGTGGGAAGGATTGGTGAAATAGGTGAAGGGGATTAAGAGTACACTTATCTTGATGAGTACTGAATAATATATGAAATTGTTGAATCACTATATTGTACACCTGAAACTAATATAACATTGTTATGTTAACTACACTGGAATTAAAATTTTTAAAAAATATGGTCAACCACCACACAATTCACATATATAGATATTAATAACTTCCAATTACTTATGAAGAAGTGGCCATTGAACTGATCCAACATAATAATGAAATAGATTGATAATAGTTATGCAAGAGAGTATAATTAACAGATCGATGGACAGAAATCTATGACTACAAAGAGATACAAGACTTCAAATAAAATTGTTAGTTATTTCAGCATATTAGAATAGCATGTTATATTCAGATTAAACTTTTTGAAGAAAGTAATCGATCAGAAATAAAATTTATAAAATTAATTACAGTGTGCAAAGCAAAGTACACAGCCATTGAACTACAAAGGGTTTTGTCAGGATTAGCACTTCTGTGGCATCAGATGTCTTGGAATCTTTGGAATCTCAGGATGAAGCAAGATCTCAGTGTTGCTCAGAGGCTAGAAATGGACATGAAGTTAAAATGAGTTATCCTTGAGGTACACACATGGGAATATGAGTACAAATTCCAATTTCATGCCTGAAATCAGATCGATTAATGAGTTAAAACACCTGACTTTAAGACCAAAGACACTTCTCCAAACAAAGGGCGTTCAGGGGCAAGGTGAAGATCCAAGCAGCAAACAATAGAGCAGCAGAGATTAAAGAGGAATCCAATGCAAGCAATTAGAAATCAGGCATAAAATGACGTTTGTAGGGGCATTAAGTCAATTGAAGGGCTTCATAAGAAAGAAGTAAGCAGTCTTGAAAAATAGGAGCAGGGAGTGGGAATTCCTTTTACTGGGGTGTTGGAGTCCAGGAAAGGAATTCAAAGAACCAGAGAACAATAGAAAAAAACATTTACTGGAAGATGGCTACCTAGATCAGACCATTCTGAATGGTGAACCAACAAAATCTACCTTTGTGTTTTCTGTGGAGTCCCCTGCACTAAGGAAAACATTGTTTTCACTGTAAGAGGCAGGACTGAATCATTCAAGTGGTAATTGAGAGAGCCCAGCAGAAAGGTTAAAAACCTGCAGAATACAAATAATACAAAAAGGCATAAAGCCCACACTGTTTCAGGGGATATCAACCAAATCTTCAAGGACCAGCTAGTTCCATTGCTACTAAAATTGTACTATATAAAACAAGGAAAAACTTTCAAGTTATTTTTCTAAAAGTAAATATAACTTCAACACCTAACTTGTCACCTAGGCCAAATAAAACAAACTACAAACCAATTTCACTGAAGAATATAAAGATTCCAAATGAAATATAACCAAATAGCATTCCATAGCATATTACAAAAAAAAAAAATACATCATGACTTGTATGCATTTCCTATTCCTGCTCTAACAAATTGCTACAATTCAGTAGCTTAGAACAACAAAAATTTATTATCTCACACTTCTGGATGTCATAGTGTGAAATGGGTATCCCTGGGCCAGAATCATAGTGTCAGCAGGCTGTGTTCCTTCTTGAGGCTCAAGGGAACAATCTGTGTCCTTGCTTTTCCAGCTTCCAGAGGCTGCCCATCTTCCTTAGGTCAGGGTCCTTCCTCCATCTTCACAGCCATAGCTGAGCATCTTCTCTCATCTGACCTCAGCTTCCACACTTACATCCTTTCTCTCTGCTTCTGATCTTCTAGCCTCTCTCTTATAAACGTCCTGGCATTACACCGGGCTCACGTGGATAATCCAGGATAATCTCTCCCCATCGCAAGACCTTTAACCTAATCATGTCTGAAAAGTCTCTGTTGCCATGGAAGGTAACCTATTCACAGGTTCAGGAAATAGGAGTCTGAACATCTTTGGGGACCACAATTCATTTAATATCATCATCTAAATGAGATTTATAAGATTGCAAGGATAACTCAATATTAAAAATACCCTTATTATTACTTACCATATTAATAGAGAAAAAAAGATCATATCATATGGTAACCTTCAAAGATACAGGAAAGACCTTCAGCAGAATTGAACGTCTGTTCCTTTTAAAATCAGTAAAATATGAATGGACACCTGCTTCACGTGACAAAAATATATACCAAGAACCAAGTTTCTTATTTAATGGAGATACACTTTCCCCACTATGCTCAGGAATATAGCAAGGACACCCACTGTATCTTCTATTATTTATCATTATTTAGAGGCATTAGTCAATGCAATCAGAAAAAGAAAAATTAAAGGCATAAAAATTGGGGAAAAGGAGGCAAAACTATATTGTCAGACGATAGGAGAGTATATCTGAAAATTTCAAGAGCATCAATGTTAAAAATAACACAGATATTAAAAGAATTTAGTTTGGTATAAGACTTTCAATTAACATAAAATATAAACATACAAATTATTTTAAAATAATAACTTTCATAGATACAAGTCAAAGCCTCCTGAAGTATATAATGGTTAAGAAAACTCCCACCCACAATAGCTATAAAAAGATAAAATATTTAGGAATAAACTTAACAAGAAATTTGCAAAATCCATAGAAGTGTATTTTTAAAACACTCTTGAAAGACCAAGAATAGGCTTGAGCAAATGCAATGATATCCCTGTTCTTGGATTGGCTGCATCAACTTCATAAAGCTGCCAAATTACCCTGAGTTAATATTTAAATTCAACATAATATCAGTACAAATACCAACAAAGTTGTTCTGGAGCCGGTCAAGTTAAACCCCAACTTCACTGAAAATAAACATGCAAGAATAGCTAGGAAACCCCCATAAAGGAATGTAATGAAGAGCAAATAATAAAATATATATCTCCTATAATCAAAAGTGTGGTGTTGGCACATGAAGAAACAAAACGGCCAATGAATAGAATAGAAAATGCAGAAATAGTCACAAGGACATGTAAACATGATAAAAAGTAGAATCTCAATTCACTTATGAAAAAGTGGCCCTTTCAACAAGTAGTACCAGTACACCTGGATTGTCTTTCAAAAGATAACATTGGGTCCACACCTCACAGCAGAAAAAATTTCAAGTGGTCACAATAAACATGAACCACATTAATATCAGAAGAAAACATGGAGACGTTCCTTCATAAGCCAATTATGGGGAAATTTTTCTAATTTTGACCCAAAATCCAGAAACAAATTTAAAAACAGATGATTTGTAGGTTTGACTGCATACATTTATAAAGAAATGACTGATTCCAGATCTGGGCAGAGAAAGGACACAGTGAGTCTGGAATATTTCATTGCAACAGAAAGCTAACAAGTGTTCAAAGACCAGTGGTGACATGTAAAAATGACATAGGAGCTGACCTACATGAACCCTAATTGGCCAAATTTTGGGCAATTTGAGCATCAGAAAGAAAAAGGAGGGTAGGGGATTATCACACATTGAAGTTTTTAAAAATCCATAGATTTAGTTAACAGTAACATACCCCTGGCAAGTTCTTTGACAAATGGACATTGATAATGTAGGATGTTAGCAATGGGGCAATTGGGTGAGATATATGGGAACTTTCTGTATTGTTTTTACAACTTTTCTGTAAATGTAAAATTATCCAAAATAAAATGATTATTTAAAGAGAGAGGGAGAGGGGACGCCTGTGTGGCTCAGGTCATGATCTCAGGGTCCTGGGATTGAGTCCCACCTCTCATCGGGCTCCCTGCTCATTGGGGAGTCTGCTTCTCCTCTACCTCTGCCCCTCTCCCTGCTTGTGCTTGCCTTCTCTCTCTGTCAAATAAATAAACAAAATCTTAAATAAATAAATAAATAAATAAATAAATAAATAAATAAATAATTAAAAAGAGAGGGACAAAGGGCGAGAATTCATAGGTTCAAAATGATCATGACAAAGGGAGGGGAGAGGAGTTTTTTTTTCCCAGAAGAATGTCAACTAAGAAGAGGAAAGGAGACCAAAGAGACATGGTGCCAAAATGTAGTGCATTTACTTTACTTGGATCCTGTTATTAAATAAGAATACTGACAAAAAAAAAAAAAAAACATGAAATGACATCTTGGAACAATTTAGAGAATGTTAGTATGGTTGGCATATTAAATAATATTATAGAATCAATGGTAAATTGCCTAAGTGTGAAATTGGTGTCATGAGAATGTTTTTGCTAAAGCATGAGATGAAGCAGCATGTTATCTGTAGTTTATTTCAGATAGTTCAGGAGATAAAAGTACATATGTACAGACATACTGAAATAGATAAAATAAATATGGCAAATTGTAACAACTTGCATTTCTAAATGAAGGGTATGCCGGTGTTCATTGCTGGTATTTTAACTTTTCAAGTTTTAAAATTGTTCAAAATATTAAGTTGAGGGAGAAAAAATCTGCTACATAAAAGAAGAAGGGACAGAACTGAGGAAGAAAGAAGCTATCATATCTAATAAGTATCAAATATACATAATATATCATTATTATATAATCTTTTATCTATAACTATATACAATTATATTATACAATGTTATATAATTATATAATAATATTATATAATTAGTGTTATATATTATATAATAGAATTATGGAATAAGTGTATAACACGGAGTAAGTGTATTATTTAATTATATAATTAAATAAGATACTGCGTTAGTCATTTTCACAACTACTGTCTCATAAAAATCCCCAAAAACTAAGTGGATATTATTACTCTCTCTCTTTTTTTTTTAATAAATAAAAACATGATGGGTCAGGAAAGTCACATAACTTGCCTAAAATCATAGATCTTATAGAGGTGGATCCTGGATTCAAATCCACTTCATTGGAGACTCCAGATCTCCCCTCCTGTTCTAGAATGCTAGGTCAAGGACCTTATGTGGGTAATTCCAGGCAAGGGTTCAGCAGCTGGCACAAAGACCTGCAGCCCAGGATTGCCTGGTACTCCAAAGTTCTTAAGAACTCTAACTTTTCCCACTTGGAATTGGAACTCTCTGGAACAGCTAGTTTATGGTCACCCTACTAGTACAAAAGGAGAAGCTGCAATACTGCCAAATTCACAGAGTGACACTAAGCCAAAAATAATCTTCAAATAATGGAAGATATTTAGTCTTCACTATCCTAGGCTAAAGGTACTCCAAACACTTCAAGTTTTGCTCATATGATATGATTGAGGGTCTCCTATTCATTTTTAAAATATTTTTATTAAGATATGAGTCACATACCATCAAACTCATCCCTTTAAATTATACAATTCAATGGCTTTTAGTGTATGCACAAAATGGTGCAACCATCACCACAATCAATTTTAAAACATTTCATCACCCCCAAAATTCATGCCCTGTTTCCTCTCTAACACCCTTGTCCCCCACAACCACTAATCTACTATCTCTGTGAATGATTTCCGTATTCTGAACATTTTATTTAAATGTAATTATACAGTATGTGGTCCTTTTTCTACTTGGCATAAAGGTTTCAAGGTCCACCCATGTTGTAGTACGTATTAGTATTTTGTTTCTTTTTATTACTTAATAACAATAGTCAATATAATAATAGCAACATTCCATTGCTTGGATATAGCACATTTTGTTTATCCACTCATCAGCTGAGGAACATTTGGATTGTTTCCCCCTTTTTGGTTATTATGAACAGTGCTGCCATTCATGTATAAGTTTTTGTGTGGACATAAGCATTCGATTCTCTTGGGTATGTATTCAGGAGTGGAACTGCTGGGTCATATGGTAATTCTATATTTAACTTGTGGAAAATTATCAAACTCATTTCCACAGGGGCTGTACCATTTTACATTCCCACCAGCAATATATAAGTGTTCCTATTTCTCTACATCCTCACCAACACTTGTTGATTACAGACTTATTAGTGGCTGTTTATTTCCAGCCATTCTACTGAGTAGACAGTAGTATCTCATGATTTTTATCTGCATCTCCCTAAGACTAATGATGCTGAGCATCTTTTCATGTGCTTATTGGTCATTTGTATATCTTTTTGGGAGGGGAAATGTCTATTTAAATTTTTTCCCAGCTTTTAATTGGGTTGTCAGACTTTTTATTGTTCCATTAAATTTTTTTTAAAAATTGTACTTTAAGTCTATTTTAATTTGTCTAAATCTTGCTGCTTACTATACATATGATTATGGGAGAATGACATAAATTCTTCATATCCTGTTTTTCCACCTATCAAAATGAGATAATATTACCAACATTACAGAGTTTGTGTAAGGGTTCAATGCACATGAAGCATTTATCACAGTGACCGAACCACTCATTACAGGTAGTTGGGAAGTGAGACTCAAATCTGAAAGGACTCATTGATAGTAGAAAGAACCATGGTGAAACTAGGACAGTGTTTGGGGATGTGAGATAGCATTATAGAAATAAAGATAATGATAATCGTGCTTAAAGTCCTGTCAAGAAGAGTTATGAAGGGCGCCTGGGTGGCTCAGTTGGTTAAGCGACTGCCTTCAGCTCAGGTCATGATCCTGGAGTCCCTGGATCGAGTCCCGCATCGGGCTCCCTGCTCGGCAGGGAGCCTGCTTCTCCCTCTGACCCTCCCCCCTCTCATGTGCTCTCTCTCTCTCAAGTAAATAAAAATCTTAAAAAAAAAAAATAAGAGTTATGAAGTATTAAATCTGGATAGCATTAAATGTCCACAGAAGACACATCAAGTTGCAGTATAATTATACAGTAAAAGTATGACACTCTGACTAGATAGGAAAGTTGCAAAAGGAAAAAGATTACAAGACACGTTTAAATAATACTAAGAATAAATATTTTATATGCATGATTATTTGCTTTTTATATGTTTTTATCTTCATTTTATATGGTTTTGTAATCAAAAATAGTGCCTAGAAAAAAAAACTAAACTTTTTTTCCCTCAGAATTAAACTATTTTCTGCATTAAAGTATTTTTAAATTGATTGCTGCAAGCTCCGTTCTAATTTTCCATTCAATGGCAACGTTGCTAAGTGAGGCAGATTAAAGTTGCCTAATTGATTGGTATTTGCAGAAACAATCCACAGAAAAGATAAAACTACACGTACCTTTTTAAAGTTCTGTTGGACCAGGTCATATCACTTAGTGAATGAACCTCTATCTGAAACATAAAAAGTACCTAAATATACTCAGTGTAGGAAGCCCCCCAGAAAGAGTTGATAGCAACAGTTGCTAAAATGCTATTGGGCTTCAATAGAAAGTGAAAGGACCAGTTTATTACCAGGTCATTATATTTTATCCCTCTTAGTTTTACATGTGAAAATTCAAAGAAGCATTTTACAAGTTATAAGGTATCCAAATATATGGCAGGAAATAAAACTGACTTAAATTTAGAGTATGGCCATGACATAATCTTCCTTACTCTTGTCCTCCCCCCCAAAAATAAGAGGGCACATTTACAACACGGGCCCTAACACCCTTCCTTCTGAAGCACCTCACAAGGATAAGATTCTAATATAGCACAGATCAAATCAGGTGTCTCCTCTATTAACTGCAAACAGTAAAGATAAGATGTGGCTTAATCAGCTTCTAGACTAGAGGCAAATTACATTCTTCCTCTTCTATATCAATGTTATGAAGAGATAATAGAGTTACTCAATCAACCTCATGTTATCTCTATCATTGAAAGGAAGAAAACATAATTATGCTCATTTTCCAGGTTAAAAAAATGAAGCACAAAAATAATTAAATGCTTGACCTTGTGTCATAATGTGAATCGATATGGCAAATCTCAGATATTCTGGCACTCAAGCCAGGACTCTCTTCCAGACACCATGCTCTGTTCTCTAAATGCATTATCTGGAGCTAAGTTGTTTCAAACACTTGGTTAAGAAAAGGAGAATGAAAAGCTTTTTGTCCTTTTCACTCCTGACTCTGGTATGTTAGAAATATCAGAGGGTTAGAAATAGGACTGTCTTCTTGCTACTTGTTTTAGCTCTGTCTCGAACTAGCTGTGGAAGATGGCTCCATCACGTGAATGTTAGTCCTGTACTCACCTTTCTCATTGATTACACGATGATTGCTGTGGTTGCCTTAGCCTGCCAACATGTTGGTTTAGGAAAACAGTTGATAATGTATTCGAACACGCTTTGAAAAGTATAAAGTATTAGATCAAGTCCTGTGTATTAATAGCATAGCACCACTTACAAGTGTTGTTAATAACCACACCGTTTTCTGAATGCCCATAGCACTGTATACACCTCTCTTAGGGTGCTTATCGTTTTTCATCTTATGCATCAAAATAATTGCTGTTCAGTACACAGAGTATATTCTTTGGTGACAAGAATCATGAGACTTTTATACCCTCACAACTCTGAAGTTTATCTATTGCAACCAATGAATAATTTGCCCGAAGGTTGGATTATCCCTGAGATCATCCTTGCCATCGATGTAGACCGCAGCATTGCCAGCATGACTGTGCTTCAGACAAATCCAGGGCACACCCACAGTGACCTAGATGGACAGCAAGGGCTTCCTGTAGGACACTTTTTCATGGGCATAGAGATAGCCTAACTCTTGTTATTTTCTGTATGGAAATGGTTGGTGCCCCCTCATAACCCCTTAATAATCAGAGTGAGTTCATACTCACAGCATAGGGAAAAAATAAGAATTAACTGTGGCTGAAAACTCCCGTTTAAAATTTTTTACAAGCAGAATCAGACCTATAAATACAGAGAACAAACTGATGGTTGCCAGAGGGAAGAGAATGGGAGGCTGGGCAAAATGAATGAAGAGGAGTGGGAGATACAGGCTTCCACTTATGGAATGGATAAGTCCTGGGAATAATAGATACAGCACAAGGAATATAGTCAATGGTATTGGTAATAGCATTGTACGATGACAGATGGTAACTGCATTTGCGGTCAGAACAGCATGACATATAGAGTTGTTGAATCACTCTGTTGTACACCTGAAACTAATGTAACATTTTGTGTCAACTATACTCCAATAAAAAAATTAAAAATAAATAAATAAAAATAAATAAAACAGTTTTTACAGAGGCAGCTTGCTTGTCTACTGCTAGTACTGATTGTATGTAAGAATGTGCTTGAATGTCCACAGTTACGCTTCAATATTCAAGGTATTTTATATCAGAGATTCCATGTCAGCCCCTAGTTTTGTACCATGATGTGTATTGCTCACATTTATTAAATATGAATAACATTAGCGATGGGAGAGTAAATATGCCCTTTAACGGTCTGTTAATTGTTCTTTGATGTGGGAGTGTGCGGGGTGTGTGTGTGTGTGTGTGTGTGTGTGTGTGTGTGTGTGTGTGAACACTGGCCTCTGGGTGCACACACAACACTACTACCACCAGGCTACTAGTGCTCTAAGTTGTGCTTCCAGGGACAAAGAAAGATTTGTGCTAATATATTCATTCTACTAAGCCCTTTTATAATTAAGGGACATGAATTTTCCAGACAGCTGACCTGGGTCAGATTGTAACTTGTCACCACTGAAAAGCTGAAAACTAATTGACCCTGGGATCAAAGTCCTTGACTTCAGCTAAGAATGCCAAATCTCCCTGAGCAATGCTATTCAGCCAGGCCGATCTGGCAACCTTGGTCTATCTTACTTCCTATCTTGCATTTAATTCAGTTATGCACATTTTAAAAATTGTAATCACCGTTCCTTTAGAAAAGGCCCTATTAACTTCTGCAATCATTCCTTTCAATTATCAGGCTTGGCCTTCAAAAGGAGGGCATTCCAATTTCACAGTCAACACAAGATGCAATTTTACACTTGAAAATAATGGCAAAAGATAAAATGGTACATGGAGACAGCATTTTAGCCACAGATGCCCCATCATTTTACTGGCTGAAAAAAAGGCATCTGAGACATCCTTTAGAGTTTCTAGGAAATTTTGGAACTGTATCTTGCAGATTAATATATTTTAAATAATGATTATCTCTGCCTGACAGATGCAGCAATTTGTGCATGGACTCACTAGGAATAAATGCTGTTTGCAGGAATAATTAAAATAGTAATCAGTGCTGTTGACCTGCCCACCACTCCCTTTCCTTCCTAAAACTAATCAAGCATCCTACTTGCTTTCACAGGACTAACGTTATTGATAGGACAAAGATTTTGAAGTTGAATGGAAATCCATGTATATGTACTGACCACTGCCATTCTTTCTTCTGAGACATCAGTAAGAAGGTTTAACAACAAAATACACATGAGATACACTGAAATGGAAGTTTGCACTTTTAAAACTGCAATTTAAGATTTTTGAGGCTCAAGTCTTTGACAAATGAGCAAATATGGTCCTTTATTTATAAAACTGCTTCTTAGTGACTCTCCTTACTCTAAGGGGAAAGAGGTTGCCCAGTAAGACCCAGACGCCTTTGCCCCTTAACCATAAACTCCATCACAGAGGCCATGTTTATGTTCTAAAGATGTGTTAACAATGGGATATCACCTCACAACTGTTAGAATGGGCAGTATCAAAACCACCAAAAATAAATGTTGGCAAAGATATGGGGAAAATGGAACCCTCGTACACTGTGGTGGGAATGTAAATTGGTGCAGCCACTATGGAAAACACTATGGAGGCTCACAAAATTAAAAATAGAGCTACCATATGGTCCAGCCATTCCACTTCTGTATATTTATTTATCTGAAGGAAATGAAATCACTATCGTGAAAAGATTGCATCTCCATGTTTATTGCAGCATTATTTACAATAGCCAAGACATTGAAATAACCTAAGTGTCCATCAATGGATGAATGAATTTAAAAAATGTGATATATCTATGATATAAATGTGATATATATATGAACAGTTTTAGTCATCACAGCAAGTTTTAAATATGTATTTTTAATCTGATTAAGTAATGAGATAATTAACTACAGGTTTTCACTTCCTGTTTAGTGGCAGAGTCCAAAATGTCTAGGTCTTAAAAGGCCACAGACCACATAATGCCTGTTCATTTCCAAGCTATTATACAAACAACAGAAACCAACAAATCTAGGTCAAAAACACCTAGAAGCACTTTGCAAAGCATCCACATGTGCACAGAACCATGCGGAAAGCATTACAAAGCTGGTTGAAAGCCAAAACTGAAGCACAATGACCTAATCCCATGTCATCCAACTGTGTGAACAGATTTTCCACCAATCATCTTGTAAAAACAGGCTCGGATGTTAAAGAAAGGTATCTGCTCATTTTCTAAATGACAGTTGGCTTTCAGTGCTTGGCTAATGGAGTGTACATGGCAGACACCAAGTGTGCACCCAGAATTTTTTTTTTAAATAAAGGTAGTGGCATTTATTAGCCTGAATAACTTGAAATCTGGAGGAAAGTCACCTCGATAACACAAAGTACTTTCACAAATAGATTTTGGCAACACTTTACAACAATGTTCATAGATTAGCCAGAGATAAAGACCAAAATGGATTACCTGCTGAGTCCCAGCAGAAGAGGGATCCCAATTCACTGTTCTGATGCTCCTTCTTGGTCAAATGTAAAAATCAAGTCAACTTCAATTGTAAAAATACATTTTAATTCATGTGAGGAAATTGCTTTCTCCCTTGAGAGAAGCAGTAACTGATTTTCCAAGTTAAGCATTAAGAGGAGAATTCTCATTTATATGTAGACAGACTGCTCGATTTTCTCACATATGTATATGTCACTCACTCACAGACATATTCATTAATTCAGCAAGTGTGCAGTAAGTGACTGATCTTCACTGGGCACTATTTTTGTTCCCAGAGTTACATAAAAGGAGAAAATGGCTCCTACTCCGCAAAGCTGACATTCTTGCCAAAAGAGACAGCGAGGACACAAACAAATGCATAAGAACAGAACATGTCAGATGGTAATCAGTTCAATGGAGAAAAACAAAGCAGGGTAAGGAGAATCCTTGAGTGTTGGGGTGACATGCATTGCACTACATAGAGAGTAGCCAAAGAAGGCCTCCAGGACAGGTAGCATTGAGCAGAAAGAGGCGAGAAGGGAGGGTAAGACATGCACAGAATCCTGAAGGGAGTTGGTTCCAGAGAGTGTGAGAGGCAAGTGCCAGGACTGGGAGGCAGGAGCATATTTGGTCTATCAGGAAATCAGCTAAGAGGCCCCCCAGCTGGAATGAAGTGAGGAGAGTGGGGGAAGAACTTACCTGAAGGCACACATGGGATCTTACATTTTGTTTGGTTAGATCACTCTTTTTTCTTTTCTCCCTCTTCTTTCCTTCACCACTGACTGCATCACCACCATCCCCAGTACAGCTCCTATTATTAACCCAAAATGCATCTTACCAAATTTTCTCTTTGATTATATAGTTATATTCAGACACATAACGGTTGTGTTCTTTTTCATAAAAGTGAAATTGCATTATTCATCCTTCTCTGCATATTGCATTTCCCATTTAGCCACATCAACCCTGTCTTCAATTTTATCCAAATCAGATTATCAAGTTTGAAGTCATTATTTTCAAAGAAAACACAAAATTCCATGAATTGAAGAGATTCTGTTTCATACAACCTTTCTCCTATTGATGGACATAGTTTCTTTATGTTCTTTTGCTACTATAAACAAAATGCAACAAATATCTTGACTATGTATTCTTATATGCTGATGTCTTTATTTTGATGGGATATATTCATTAGAATTGAATTTCTGAAGTATGTATATGTTTATTAATATATGTTGATACCTTTATAATAGTATTAACTACAATAGCCAAATTATGGAGAGAGCCCAAGTATCCATCAACTGAAGAATGGGTAAAGAAGATATGATGTATATATACAATGGAATATTATTCAGCCATATAAAAGAATGGAATCTTGCCATTTGCATTGAAATGGATGGAACTAGAGAGTATAATGTTAAGCAAAATAAGCCAAAGAAAGACAGATACTATATGATTTCACTCTTTTGTGGTATTTAAGAAACAAAACAAGCAAAGGGGGGGGAAAGAAAGATAGACAAACCAAGAAACAGACTCTTAACTATAAAGAACTAACTGATGGTCACCAGAGGGGAGATGTGTAGGGGGGATGGGTGAAATAGGTGATAGGGATTAAAGAATGCACTCGTGATGAGCACTGGGTGATGTATGGAAGTGTTGAATCACTATATTGTGCCCTTGAAACTAGTATAACACTGTATGTTAACTAACTGGAATTTGAATAAATTTTTTTTAAATAATAATAAAATAAAAATAAAAAACAAAAAAATTGTTGTAACAATTCACATTTTGCCTAAGAATAGTACAAGGGAACCTTTGTCTTCATATCCTGCCATCAGTAAGTATTATCTGTACCAAAATGTTATGCTTGTATCAGTACCTTTCAGGCTTTATTGATGAGTACTGTTCCATTATATAACTACACCTCAATTTGCCTATTATTCTACTAATAGATATTTGGTTTGTTTCCATCTTGAGAATATTATAAATAAGGCTGCTGTGAGCATTACCTCAACAAGTATTTTGTACACATGAATGAGCAAATACTTATTAGTAAAATTGCTGGGTCATACCATAGATTATGTTTAATTTCATACAAAAATGTCACAACAGTTTTCTAAAGTCTTTGAGCCTTTTTACATTCCACCAGCAATGTCTGAGAATACCCACTACTCCACTGAGTCAACAACTAGGTGGCATCAATCTTTTTGAATTTAGCCAATCTAGCTGGTATGGAATTGTATCTCATCATGGTTTTAATTTACAATTCCCTGATAACTAATTATGTTGAGCACTTTTCCATGCCTTTGTTGGACATTCATATATTTTCTTTTGTGAAGTATCTGTTCCAATCTTTTGCCTTTTAAACTGAGTTGTTCATCTTTTTTCTTTTAGAGTATAGAAATCTTTATCTATGCTGGATGTGAGTTTCTTCTCAGATATATCTTTTGAAAATTACATATTTATTTTCTTAATAGTGTATTTTTATTAGAAAAAAAATTTTGTTGGCCCAGTCTATCAATTTTTGCTTATGGTTAGCGTTTTAGGTGTCCTGCTTGAGAAATCAATCATTACCTATGTTCTATTCTAGCAACCTTATCTGGCTTTATATCCAGGTTTTAGATTTGTTTGGGTTGTGTATTTGGGTCTATGATATATCTCAAATTAATATTTCCATATGGATAGAGGCCAAGGTTCATATTTTTTCTATAAGGATTTCCAGTTTTTCCAGCAAAATGGACTGACTAAAAATCAAGGACTATACATTGGGTCTGCTTGTAGGCTTTCTACTCTGTTCTGTTGAACTGTATGTGCATCCTTATGCCAATATCACACACTCCTAATTATTGTAGCTTCAAGGTAAATTTTGAAATCATGTAGTAAAAGCCCTTCAAGTTTCTTCTTTTTTAGAATTATTTTGGCTGCTTTAGACCCTTTGTATTTCCATAAAAAATGTAAGCATGTGCTTGCAGATTTCCTCATAAATGCCTGCTGTGATTTCATTGTGATTGGTTTGAATTTATGTCAATTGGAAAGCATGGACATATTAATAATATTGAACCTTCCAATCATAAATACAGTTGTATATCTTCTTACTTGTTTAAACCTTTACTTTCTTTTGGCAATGTTTTACAATTTTAAGAATAAAGGTCTCACACTTCTTTAATTGATGTATTCCTAATATTTGATTTTTTATTCTTTTGTAAAATGAATGTTAAGTTCAATCTGCTAGTCTATAAAAATTCATTGCTAGTCTATAAAATGCAGCTGTTTTTATCTTTGTGACCTTTTATTCTGTGAAGTTTCTAAATTCACTTTATAGTGTTTTCTACATACAAAATCATGTTGACTTTTTCAAACTTTTGTGACATTTCTCTTCCTTGTTACATTGACTAGGACTCTCAGTTGAATAAAAACAAGAGCAGACATCCTTGCCATGGTTCCAATCTTGCGGAGAAGTAATTTAATATTTCACTATTAACTAGGAAGTTAGGTGTGAGTTTTTCACAGCTGCCTCGTATAAGATTGAAGACATTCCTTTCCATTTCTGGTTTGCTGAGAGTTTTTCTCCTGAAGAGATGTTAAATTTCTTCAGCTACTTTTTCTGACTCTACTGAAATACTCACATGGATGGTAAGTGGTGAATTACACTTAATGTTCATGTATTAAATCAATCTTACATTCCTGAGATAAATCCCACTTGTCATAATATATTATCTTTTCTGTGTATTGCCGGATTTTATTCACTAATATTATATCTACGTTCATGAAGGAAATTGTTTTGTAAATTTTCATTGAACATTTGTCAGGTTGGCATATCCAGGACATGCCTCATAAAATAAATTTGCAGGTTTTTTCCTTCTCCTTTATTTTCTGAAAGAGTGTATATAGGATTCGTGTTATTTCTTTTTTTTTTAATTGCTCAGTTTATTCTTCAAAGTCCTCTTCAGTTCTAAAATTCTCTGACTGCAACATTTAAGAGCTTATTCGCAATTAACTTTTAAGAGTCAGAAGTTTAAATGTGCAAATATCATTCTTTCTTGATAGAACACACCAGTGAAGTTACCTGAGCCTGGAATTTTCTTTGTGGATAGGGTTTCAATACAAATTTAATTTCTTCCATAAATTTGAGCTATTTATATTTTCTATTTCTTCAGAAGTCTCTGGGTAAGTTATGTTTTTCAAGGAATGTATCCATTTTATCAAAGTCGATGAAATTATCGGCATAAAGTTATTAATTACATTTTTTAATGATACACTTTTTCATTATTGATGTTGGTAACTTGTGTTCCCAGTCTTTTTGTCTTGATTAGTCTCGCTAGTTTACCACTTCCATTAATCTAACAAAATTGCATTTGCTCTTTTTTTATTGTTTATTTTTCATTTCACCGGTTTCAGCTTTTGTGTTCGTTTCCTGTTTTCTACATATTTAAGATATAATTTCTTGTCCTAGCACTAGCTTTGGAATATGGAAACTTAGGAAATTAATTTTATACATACCTTCTTTTCTAAAGTGAACAATGAAAGCTTTATATTTCCTCTAAGTAATTTTTCAGTGGTATCCCACAAATTTTGCTATATGGGGGCTTTTGTTTTGCATTTTCCAAGTTTTTATTTTGTTTTAATTCCAGTGTAGTTAACATACAGTGTGATATTAGTTTCAGGTGTACAAATATAGTGATTCAACACTTCCATACATCACCTGTGCTCATCACTGACAGGTGCACTCCTTAATCCCCAGTACCTGGGGATTTAGGTTTCCATTATCATTTCTTTGAAAATATTTCCTAATTTCCTGTGTGATTTCCTCTTTGATATAAGGATCATTTAGCAATACATTGTTAAGTTCCCAAATATTTAAGAATTCTCCAGATAGGTCTTTGCTACTGATTTCTAAATACCATTGCAGTGCTGTATAATGTCAATTTTTTGATATTTCTCTTTATCAAGACCTGGGTTATGGCATAGCCTATAATCCATCATCCAGTTTTGCCAGGATTTTATGTGCCCTTGAAGAGAGAGAACATCTCACAGTGTTGGTTTTATGGTTCTATCAATGCCAGTTAGGTCAGGTTGGTTAATAATGTTATTCAAATTATTTAAATATTCTGTGTGCTTACTAATTTTTTGTGAACTTCTCCAAATTACTGACAGAGGGGCATTAAAATTTACAGTTATGATTATAGGTCTGTCATTTTCTTTTTCTAGTTCTTCCAAATTTTGCTTCATATATATAGAAGATCTATTATTAGATGCATGCACATTCAGGATGTTTCCGTCTTCTTAAATCCATCTTTGTGACATTATGCCATGTCCTATTTTTATTTCTAGTAAAGCTTCCGTCTTGAAATCTATTTTGTGTGATATGAAGATAGCTAGACCAGTGTTATTATGATTCATTTTTGTATGGCTAGTTAAGAAATTGAAATTTCTATTTAATTTCATCTTAATTAATTAAAATATAAATAGCTACCTGTGGCTAGTGCCTAGTGTAGAAGGCAGCATAGCTTTAAAGATAAGAATATATATCTTTAAGTTACCATAGTTCATTTTTTAAATAACATTATATTATTTCATGAGGAATGTAAAAAATTTACAAGTATATAATTTCATTTATCCCCCTCTTGCCTATAGTGCTTTTATTATCCCATATCTTTTTTATATGTGCTGTAAAATACACAATATATGTTATCATTATTCCTGCTTTAAACTGTTAATAGTCTTCCTGATCCCAGCATGTTTTGGGAAGAATTCTCTAGCTCTCCTGCTCTGCTCTCAGACTGCAGTCCTTGAAAGCCTGTCGTGCCTCAAATAAGCACTGCTTCCCACTTTCTGAGGGTGCTGTTTGGGGGGGAAGGGGAAGCCCACTGTGCCCAGGAAAGATGACTCTCAGAGCTCCTGCCTTATCCCCAATCCCCTGTCGCATGACCCCGGGCACCCTGGGAAGACCCAGGGAGAAGCTGGCCAGCACTGCAGCAGCAATTTCTAAAACTTCTGAACTTTCTTCCTTTTTTTTCTTTTTATTTGACAGAGAGAGAGACACAGCGAGGGAGGGAACACAAGCAGGGGGAGTGGGAGAGGGAGAAGCAGGCTTCCCGTTGAGCAGAGAGCCCAATGCGGGGCTCAATCCCAGGACTCTGGGATCATGACCTGAGCTGAAGGCAGATGACTAACGACTGAGCCACCCAAGCACCCCTGTCAGGAACTTTCTAAGCTGGAATGACCTTCATTAGTCTCCCCACTAGAGAGTGCTGAGCTGGAAGTTAGAGCTAAATCTCTGTCTTTTGTGAGTAGATTCAATACCTGGCTAATTGAGAGCATAAAATAGATGCTCGGGAAGTACTTTTGGTTACCTGTAAGCACAAATTTGTAGAAGGCAAGGACTTGGTTGTGTCCATTGGAAGACTCATGTCCGTTCAAGAACAAACAATTTTCCAGATAACACTTTTGCCTTTCTGTTATTTCATAACCCTTTGTATGAACTTATACTCAAGTTGTGTTTGTTGTCCTGCAATTTATCTTCTGCCCTAGTCTCTGAGCTCCTGGAGTTCAGGGATCCTGTGTCAGTCGTCTTCGAACTGTTCTCTATTCCTCCCCCGCCCACCCTCATCATCCGGAAACAGCAGAGCAAAGGTATTAAGAGGTCTGAGCCTGGATAGACTGCTTGGATTCAAATTTCTGTTCTGACACTTACTTTGTGACACTGGAAAAGTTATTCAATCATCCTGTGCTCCTCCTCCTCCTCTGCAAGATGGTGACCAAAATGTATCCCTCACAGGTTTGTTGTGCAGGTGAAATGAAATAATTTTGCAAAATGTTTATTACAGAATAAACTCAAATTGGTATTCATGTTATTATCCAACACACAGAGGGCACCCAATAGTTGATGTATAATTAATCAATTGGCGAGTGAAAATACCAGGTGCCTGCAATTTCTCTGAGTGAAGGAGCCTCCTCACTCCCAATAAAACTGCTCAGCTGGCTTTGCTTACCACTGTAGGTCATGGCTCAGCAGAGATGCTCAGCAGCTGCTCTCCCCAAGGGACAGTGACTACCCATGGTTGTTACCACCCAGGAAGGCAGGCGACAGCCCTGTGCAGCTATGGCCTCCCCAAGATCCCTGATGTCCTACGTGGTGACGTATGTGAGTTGGAGATGTGGGTTAGATTGTACTCCAACGGTAAGGCTGGTGGAACCTGATGAGGCAGGAGTTTGAAGAATAAAAAACAGTATCTCTTACTAGTGAAGAAACGAATTCTCTGTACTAGAAGACTGCCTGTAACCAAGGGTTCCAGGCTGGGCGTGAAAAATGGAAAAGGCAAGTTCACAGAAATCCAAACTGGTGTAAGATTGGATTGCCAATCCCTCACCCTTTTTTTTTTTTTAAAGATTTTATTTATTTATTTGACAGAGACAGAGACAGCGAGAGCAGGAACACAAGCAGGGGGAGTGGGAGAGGGAGAAGCAGGCTTCCTGCTGAGCCAGGAGCCCGATGTGGGACTTGATCCCAGGACCCTGGGATCATGACCTGAGCCGAAGGCAGTCGCTTAACCAACTGAGCCACCCAGGCGCCCCCAATCCCTCACCCTTAATGCTAACCCTAACCCTACTGTAATTTCCAGACTCCCATGTTCTACCTAGTATGGAGTAGACAGAAGCCACATAGGAATTTATAGTCTTAACTTAGTCAACAATGGCTGAAATGGCAGAATTTCCCGATAAACCTTGTTTAAATGGCAGAACACAGGCCTGAAGCTTCCAGTCTCTTCTGCTTCAAGTCCTGTGCACCCTAAGCTGCAGGGCAGAGGTGCAGCCACTAAGGAGCAGCCCGGCACCTGCAAAGAGCAGGCTCAGTCCTCTGGGGAGGCCATGGCTTGACGGGGACAACTCAGTGGAAGACCAGGAACTTGCAGGAGAGGCCAGCTTCACCACACCCAGAGGCACACACACACACTCAAGAAGCCAGCGAAAGAGACCATGCCTTTTCCATATACCACCTACACACACACACACACACACACACACACACACACACACCCTGGCCTAACCAACAGCAGGTCCTTTGCAATGTCAAATTGTCTACTCCTCTTCCTGAAGGGACGAGTAAGTGGGTAATGTGGGAGAGCAACTAAATGCGTTTACTCCAAAATCACCCACTGCACTCTGACACTCACACAGGACAGGAATGAAGACCTCCTTCTAGGTGGAAATGTGAAGACAGAGGGGACGAAGTTTACCCCTAAACACACTGTGCACAAGACTAATGTGTGAAGTCTGTAAGCAAACGTCCAGTGGGCCCCTCCCTGTGCATGCCAGGACCTGTGCCAGGGGCTGTGAGTGTGACAGTGGAGGTCCTCTCTCCCACCACCAGAGAGCCTTTAACATGTCCCATGATGCAGCCTCTCCCATGAAGGTTAACACTGACGGCAGTTCAATAATTCCCTCACACGTAATCTGTAAAGTAAGGAAGGTGTCAAAGAGCTTTTTAGAAGGGCTTTCAGCCCTTGTAGGAAGCTAAAGAACAATATAGTCTTGCAAAATGGACAAGGAGAGATTGCTCAGCCCAGAGAGCATCCAGGGGCAGGGGAGGTCCAATCCAACTTCATCGTGATATCCTGAAGAATCAACGAGAAGGGGCAGTCCCACTATCGTGGCAATTTGCCAAACAATTTGGAAGCTGAGCAACATTGGGTCCTGTTTCTGACTTTAACTTACAAACTGTCTAACCTCATTCCTTATTTTCCTGGAAATTCTTTTCCTACTCCACAGATTTGCGTTTACATTCAAATCAAGTGAGGAAATGTTTCTGAAAGCACATTTTCTCTACATGTAGTCACAATGGGTCTGTGATATGAATGATTGAAAGGCATCAACAAAGTGAGAGGATATAAATGTGAAGACTCGGTAAGTTAAACAGAGCAGGAGGCAGTGAGTCATGCAAGCCATGGAAAGTCACATCCCCAGGAACCTCAGAATTCCCTTGAGAAATAAAGCTATGGATGGTCATATGCTTGTAGTCTGGGGTTCCCATGGAAGGTGAAAAGCTCCCCACTTACCTTTGCCCTTCTTGTGGGGGCAGGATTATATACCATCCACCTCCCCTTATTCCCTTCCCCAGCCCAACTGCTCTAGAGACTCTGACAGTCCATTAGGTGCAAATAACTTGAACATGTCTTAGTATTTACTGGGAGACCAGGTGAATTGAAGTTCAATTTTCAGGCTAATTCTTCCTCTGTAAGCCTAACCCTTGGGCTATCTGAGACCTATCTCTAAAGTAATGAGTAAGAAACAGAGATATATTATTAGTCCACAGATGCAGCCTGACTCTTGTTTATGAGCCTATCCATCAATCAATTGGTTCAGGCATTCATTCGACAACTACCTGCTGAGCCTGGCCCATGTGTAGTCACCGCATTGAGTACTGATGACTCTTGCGGTAGCCACTGGTACTAGCTGGTGAGGGATGGAAAGTTGGTATCTATAATACATCAGCCCCTTCTTAGAAAATTGGACAATGTTCAGTGAAAATTCAACTTTGTTTAGGATGTTCAAATGATCTTACATATATTTGCTGATTTTCTTTTAAAACACTTAATTTTTAATATTGAGAAGCTTGGAGAAGAAAGCCTAGCTGTTGAAAGGTTAGACCATGATCAAATTATAGATATATTCCTAGGACTTCTGGAGAAAAGTTGAGAAATCCCAAATTCACAGATTCATTTGCCATAATTATTTTGTGTTTGCTTTATTCCTGACATGTTTTCTAGCCATTGGGAATGCACAGTGCATACCAAGTGCATACTGCTCAAGCAGGCCTGGCACATGACAAAACAGAGATGCTATTAGTTATTAACACTATTTTGAACCTATTGTATGCCAAATAAATATCGCATTGGTGAATATATAAAAGAGGTCAGTTCCAGGCACTAGGAATAACCACCAGCCTCTCTCTCCCAGATGATATTCCAAGATGGGCTACCAGTCACACAATACAAATCACTCCTACAGGACCCTGGGAGGTCTTCCACTGATTTTTCCCCTCAGTGTGAAGCTCCAAGTTCTGAGCATAATATATTATGGTCATTGAAGCCTAATTCCAGCATATTGCAAGAACTGAACTGATCTCAACCATAAGCAGGTGCCCATAAATGCTTATGAAAGAATAAATGAGGCTAGCACATCCAGAGTAGAACTCTTACAATTCCAACCCTAGTGAAATGAATATAAATCAGACTAAGACAGATGTTGGAACTTATTAAAAAGCTGTTCTACCCTCTCCAACATGGGGGACATCTGTTGTTCATCGGCCACCCAGCTTCCATTCACCCTGCCTCAGGGAACAACATCTTTATTTTGCTTCTGGTTGGGTAACCAACTGTGTGAGTTTGTTTAAGATTGGGGATTTCCACTCATGAAAGAAATTGAGGAAGACACAAAGAAATGGAAAAATGTTCCATGCTCATGGATTGGAAGAACAAATATTGTGAAGATGTCCATGCTACCTAGAGCAATCTACACATTCAATGCAATCCCCAACAAAATACCATCCACTTTTTTCAAAGAAATGGAACAAATAATCCTAAAATTTGTATGGAACCAGAAAAGACCCCGAATAGCCAGAGGAATGTTGAAAAAGAAAAGCAATGCTGGTGGCATCACAATTCCGGACTTCCAGCTCTATTACAAAGCTGTCATCATCAAGACAGTATGGGACCGGCACAAAAACAGACTCATAGATCAGTGGAAGAGAATAGAGAGCCCAGAAATGGACCCTCAACTCTATGGTCAACTAATCTTCGACAAAGCAGGAAAGAATGTCCAATGGAACAAAGACAGTCTCTTCAACAAATGGTGTTGGGAAAATTGGACAGCCACATGCAGAAGAATGAAACTGGACCATTTCCTTACACCACACACAAAAATAGACTCCAAATGGTTGAAAGACCTCAATGTGAGACAGGAGTCCATCAAAATCCTAAAGGAGAACACAGGCAGCAACCTCTTTGACCTCAGCCACAGCCACTTCTTCCTAGAAACATCGCCAAAGGCAAGGGAAGCAAGGGCAAAAATGAACTATTGGGACTTCATCAAGATAAAAAGCTTTTGCAAAGCAAAGGAAACAATCAACAAAACCAAAAGACAACTGACAGAATGGGAGAAGATATTTGCAAATGACATATCAGATAAAGGGCTAGTATCCAGAATCTATAAAGAACTCATCAAACTCAACACCCAAAGAACAAAGAATCCAATCAAGAAATGGGCAGGAGACATGAACAGACATTTTTCCAAAGAAGACATCCAAATGGCCAACAGACACATGAAAAATTTCTCAACATCCCTCGGCATCAGGGAAATCCAAATCAAAACCTCAATGAGATACCACCTCACACCAGTCAGAATGGCTAAAATTAACAAGTCAGGAAACGACAGATGTTGGCGGGGATGCGGAGAAAGGGGAACCCTCCTACACTGTTGGTGGGAATGCAAGCTGGTGCAGCCACTCTGGAAAACAGTATGGAGGTTCCTCAAAAAGTTGAAAATAGAGCTACCATATGATCCAGCAATTGCACTACTGGGTATTTACCCCAAAGATACAAAAGTAGGGATCCGAAAGGGTACGTGCACCCCCATGTTTATAGCAGCAATGTCCACAATAGCCAAATAATGGAAAGAGCCAAGATGTCCATCGACAGATGAATGGTAAAAAAGATGTGGTATATATATACAATGGAATATTATGCAGCTATCAAAAGGAATGAGATCTTGCCATTTGCAACGATGTGGATGGAACTGGAGGGTATTATGTTGAGCGAAATAAGTCAAAAAGAGAAAGACATGTATCATATGACCTCACTGATATGAGGAATTCTTAATCTCAGGAAACAAACTGAGGGTTGCTGGAGTGGGGGGTGGGGTGGGAGGGATGGGGTGACTGGGTGATAGACACTGGGGAGGGTATGTGCTCTGGTAAGCGCTGTGAATTGTGCAAGACTGTTGAATCTCAGATCTCTACCTCTGAAACAAATAATGCAATATATGTTAAGAAAAAAAAAAAAGAAGAAGAAGAAGGTAGCAGGAGGGGAAGAATGAAGGGGGGAAATTGGAGGGGTAGACGAACCATGAGAGACGATGGATTCTGAAAAACAAACTAAGGGTTCTAGAGGGGAGGGGGGTGGGAGGATGGGTTAGCCTGGTGATGGATATTGAGGAGGGCACATTCTGTATGGAGCACTGGGTGTTATGCACAAACAATGAATCATGGAACACTACATCTAAAACTAATGATGTAATGTATGGGGATTAACATAAGAATAACAACAACAACAAAAAAAAAAAGACTGGGGATTTCCTAGAACACAGATCTGTGCAGTGCTAACACCAGGACGGTCCCCTACAAGCCAGGAGGCTTGGTCATCCTAGTTCTGATGAAACACAATTTCTCTGCCTTTATTTATATGAGCCAAACAGATTTGGTTCTGCTGCTGATCCAGGAACTCCTAGGATGTTTTTCAGCTCTGTGTCAGGTAGTAAAAATATTTTATCATGCTGGCTTTCACCTGAACTGATGTAGGGTCTGGAGCTGCTGAGGCCATTTTGCTATGACATGTGAAAATTGAGAAATGGAGTCAAACCAGAGGAAGCTGAGCCCAAAAACGAAGACACAGAAACTAAACACTGGTGACATAATCTGAACACTCAAATTAATCTGTGCTTAAAACAAGACTACCTCACAGTTGTATTACTCTACAAGCTTACTCCTGTATAAATCAATATAGTTAAAAGGAAATTTCTAGATTTACTAATAGATATTTATTTCTCAGTTTCTGATAAGTATAAGGAAACTGCTAGATATGCTCCCAATCCTCAAGGAGTTAATGTATTTATTCATAAGACGGAAGAAAAATAAATAGAAACTTAAGGTGGCATATGTTGAGTGGTACAAGAGTAAGTGCAGCTAAGTTCTGGGAAATTAATTTGGTCTGAGAGGATCAGGAACATTATTGAGCTTTAAGGCCATATGGGCTTTCCTGCATGCAGAAACAGAAAAAAGACTTCAAATGGAGGCACCTGTCACTTATCACTGCAGGTAATCATGTGTTCCCTGTGGGACTGTAAGCCCCTGTGTCCATCCCCATCCTGGGAGTGCACATCCAAGGTACCCAATAATGACAATGAGTGAATGACAACATGCTTCCATGGTGCCTTCTAAGAATACAGAGTGGATAGATGAACATTAAGTAAATCCCTGGAAATATTAATCTGACATTGGCATATTACGTATTACATATTGGCAAGGTACAATGACAGAGAGAAAGTCCAGACTAAAGAGAGCAGAGTGTGCTTGTTTTCACACTCTAAGGAGGAAGTCTTTCCCCTACAAGCAACTACATCCTGCGTAAAACAAATGTTGTATTGCATTGCTGGGCATATAGGAAGTAAAAAAAAAAAAAAAAAAAAAGAATGCTAGGGAAGTCAATGAATTTTGTAGATTTGGCCCCCAAAACAGAGGCTGAAACAACAACTAAAACACAGGTATCTTATTAGGAAGCACCAACTGTATACCACACACCATTTTGCAACAGAGAATCCACAGCCCTGAATTCCTGATTCCTCCAGGGGTTATGTTCTTATCCCAATGAAATCAGAAGCAAATCCCAGCTAAAATAAGAACAACCTTATTCGTTAGTACAATCAAAGTTGGAAGGGCAATAGTTTTTGGAATGACAACCCAGGTAAAAGACGGAATTTTTTTTTTCCTGAAGACCCTATGGAACAGTACAGCTCAGTCTCCATAAACCTCAGTTCATAGTGGTTTTATACAGAGGCTTTCACCTGAACAGATGTAGGGTCTGGAGCTGCCGAGGCCATCTTGCTATGACATGTAGGAAATTATAATATATTATATTTTATATAGAGGCTTTATCTTAGCAGAAGGGTGATTTGAAGATCCAGTGTTTTATGTCAATGCCTTTGGATTTCCACTTATGGAAAGCTCTAGTGCTACTGGGCCTACTATGGAAATATTACTTGATTTTTGGAGAGCCTTCTAATACATCTGTGACAACTTTTGAAAACCTGAAACAACCAGAAGATAAGAAGAAGGATTCCCTGTTTGTGTTTATAGTGGATGTTTGGTTGGACCAAGTAAAAGTATGAGAAAACTTCACATTATGTTTTCTGGTTATTCACCAGCCCCTCCAACCTGCTTTATCTTTTTTTTATTTAAATTCAATTAGACAGGGCACCTGGGTGGCTCAGTTGTTAAGCGTCTGCCTTTGGCTCAGGTCATGATCCCAGGGTCCTGGAGTCGAGCCCTGCATCAGGCTCCCTGCTCAGCGGGAAGCCTACTTCTCCCTCTCCCACTCTCCCTGCTTGTGTTCCCTCTCTCACTGTGTCTCTCTCTGTCAAATAAATAAATTAAATATTTAAAAAAAATAAAAAATAAATAAATTCAATGAGCTAAGGTATTATTTTTTCATAAAATGTTCAATGATTCATTAGTTGAATATAACTGCTTTATCTTTTGTGATAATTTTTCATCAGCACCACGTGGAAAAAATCAAAATGAATCTTTGAAAGTGGTCATTTTGGATTTGCCCATAGTATCTGAGTTTCTGATCCAGAGTATCATGGATTTGGTTCCATCTGACCAAGGCCACGACTAGCTAAAACTTCACTAATGAATTTTCACTAAGTACCATGTACTAATCCTTGAGAATTCAGTATTATAGACAAAAATTACTGTCTTTTGTGAAAACTTCGTGAAACAAAATGTGCAGAAACTGTATTCCTTTTTCTAGTTAAATTAGATGTTGCTCATCTTTTTATTTCAAAAATATGAGAGTCCTCTAGTCATCTCTGTTTGCCCAAGGTGGGGGGCATATGACTTTGCCTGAGAATGTGTCTTGGGTCTGATATGATTCCACCATGGACAGATCTGATTTTGCACTATTACCAATACCAGACACCTCTGCATGAACCTTGCCTCTTTCCCAAGAAGATTTTCTTTCAAGATTTCTAATTCTCCTAATAAGATGTAAAAGATAGAAAATTTCAAGGCTTTGAGATTATTAACTACCATATGAAGAAACAAAATTCATCAGCTTTCTACTTACCTTTATATTTTATCTAACTTTGGTATAATTTACAATAAAGTTATGGAGAACCTGAAAAACCAATGACTGTATTGATTACCTATGGCTTCATAACATCAAAACTTTGTTGCTTAAAACCAGTGAGTATTTCTCTGCACTCCTGTTTGGTTGGCATTGTTTCTCCTGTCTTTCCACAAGTGTGATGGGGTCTGGATGTTTTGTCTGAGTCTCAGTCACATATGTGTCTGGAGGACTGGCCACACATTCCACATGATCTTTCCTGCTGAGAATCTTTATAAAGTGATCTGAGGCAGCATTTCAAGAGAGTGAGAGAGAAGCTGTAAGGCCTCCTGAGGCTTAGGCCTTGGAACTTGTGCCATGTCACTGCTGCCATAATCTAGGGTCATGACAGGTCACAGTGCCTTCTCCAAGAACTAGACTCTACCTATTGATGGAAGGTATGGTGAAGTCATATTGCAGAGAGGCACCAATAGGGATGAGAGAGTTATGGTGACCACCGTCACAGACTATCTGCCCTAGCCTGCCCTCGGGCCACAGTAATTCATTCTTCTCCTGATGAGTAAACACCCCTTCCCAAGACCCTTAAAGTCTCATCTGATGATCATGGCCACAGACCATCCACAATCCCTGTCCTGCATCATGGACAAAGGCAGATGAGAGGATCCCTGGAACCCTGGAGTAGCTCCTTAGATGTGGCCCATTGTAATCCAAGAGACTGAGGATTTAAGAAAAGTTTCCTGCCAGGACACCTGGATGGTTCAGTGGGTTAAGCATCTGCCTTCAGTCGTGATCTCAGAGTCCTAGGATCGAGTCCCGCATCGGGCTCCTTGCTCAGCGGGGAGCCTGCTTCTCCCTCTGCTTGCTGCTCCCCCAGCTTGTGCTCTCTCTCTCTCTCTCTCTGACAAATAAATTAAAAAAAAAAAAAAAGAAAAGTTTCCTCCCATCCACAAGCAAAACCTAAAATGGTGAGATGGGGAGGGGGAAGGAGCAAGATGGCAGAGGAGTAGGAGAACTAAATTTTGTTTGGTCCCAGGAATTCAGCTAGATAGGGATCAAACTATTCTGAACACCTACAAACTCAACAGGAGATCGAAGAAAAGATTAGCAGCAACTCAAAGCGACCACTTTCTGGAAAGTAGGACATGCGGAGAAGTGAATCTGAGGCAATATACGGAAAGATAGACTGTGGGGGGAGGGAGCCTCCATCACCAACTACTGGCAAGTGATAGAACAGTGGAGCACAAAATCAGAATTTTAGAAGTCTGCTCCACTGAGGGATGTTACTCCAGTGGCTAAGTGGGGGTGGAACCCTCACTGGGACAGTGTGGTCTCAGGACCCTCAGGGTCACAGAAGGACCAGGGGTGCCTGAGTGCAGCAGAGCTCCCAGGTATAGGAGCAGGGAAGCCGGCTACAAAGATGGAGCCGAGGAGGGGGCTCTCAGCTCAGGGTTGCCATAAACCATGATCCATGGCACAGTTGGGCCACTACTCTTCCAGCAGGGACCCAACAAGCGACAGATCCAGGGAGGCTCCTCATCCTCTCCTGGGAGGAGTGGCATGAGAGTGCACCGCAGGAATCTGCTGGCTTTGGAGACTCCAAATGGGGTCAGGTGCCAAAGATAGAAATGCTTGGTCACAGGCCAGTTGAGCACAGAGGGCTGCTGGAGACTGGGGAGACAGGAGTGATTGACTGCTTTTCTCTGGGGGCTCACTGAGGAGTGGGGCCCTGAGTTCTTGGCTCCTCTGGGGCAGAGACTGGGAGGCCACCATTTTCTTTCTCATCCTCCAAAGCTGTACCAAAAGCTTGCAGGGAACAAAAGCTCTTGAGAACAAACCCGAACAGATTACTTAGACCAGCCCCGGCAAGGGCAGGGCAATTCTGCCTCCGGCAAAGACATTTGAGAACCATGGCAACAGGGCCCTCCCCCAGAAGATCAGCAAGAACAGCCAGCTAGGACCAAGTTTACCAATCAATGAGAACTGCAGAACTCCAGCACTAGGGGAATACATCACATAGAATTCATGGCTTTTTTTCCCCATGATTCTTTAGTCTTTCAAAGGTAATTTTTAATTTTTCCTTTTTTTCTTTTTCTTTTTTTTAATTTTTCTTTTTCCCTTTTTCAACCAATATCTTATCAATCCCTTTTTTTAAAATCTTTTTTATTTTTCATTTTTACAGTCATATTCTATCCCTTCATTGTAGTTAACCTTATTTTTTGTATATATATAAGTTGTACTCCCTTTAAAATTTTGGGATACAGTTTCTTCTAATAGACCAAAATATACCCTAAATCTCTAATGTATGGCTTTGTTCTAGTCTCCTGCTTGATCACATTCTCTCCCTTTTATTTTTTTAATTTCTCTTCTTTCTGTTTTCAACCAACTTCTTATCAATTCCTTTTATAAAATCGTTTATAATTTTCATCTTTACATTCATATTCCATCCCTTCAATGTATTTACCTATATTTTTGTACATATATAAGTTTTTCTTTCTTTAAAATTTTGGGAGGCAGTTTCTTCTAACAGACCTAAATACTCCCAAAATCTAGTGTGTAGCACTGATCTATTCACCAGCCTGATCATATTTGCTCATATTTTTTTTCTTTCTTTCCCTTTCTTTTCCCCCTGGTTACAGGTCTCTTCTGATTTGTTTCATGTATATTTTTCTGGGGCCATTGTTACCCTGTTAGCATTTTGTTCTCTCATTCATCTATTCTCCTCTGGACAAAATGACAAGATGGAAAAAATCACCTCAAAAAAAAAGAACAAGAGGCAGTACAGACTGCCAGGGACCTAACCAATACGATATTAGTAAGATGTCAGAACTAGAGTTCAGAATGACGATTTTAAAGATACTAGCTGGGCTTGAAAAAAGCATGGAAGGTACTAGAGAAACACTTTCTGGAGAAATAAAGGAACTAAAATCTAACCAAGTCGAAATAAAAAAAGGCTATTAATGAGGTGCACTCAAAAATGGAGGCTCTAACTGCTAGGATAAATGAGGCAGAAGAGAGAATTAGTGATAGAGAAGACCAAATGATGGAAAATAAAGAAGCTGAGAAAAAGAGAGATAAACTACTATGGGATCATGAGGGCAGAATTCGAGAGATAAGCGATACCATAAGGTGAAACAATATTAGAATAATTGGGATCCCAGAAGAAGAGGAAAGAGAGAGGGGGGCAGAAAGTATATTGGAGCAAATTATAGCAGAGAACTTCCCTAATTTGGGGAAGGAAACAGGCATCAAAATCCAGGAGGCACAGAGAACCCATGTCAAAAATCAACAAAAATAGGTCAACACCCCGACATCTAATAGTAAAACTTACAAGTCTCAGAGACAAAGAAAATCCTGAAAGCAGCTCGGGAGAAGAGATATGTAACCTACAATGGTAGAAACATTAGATTGGCAACAGACCTATCCACAGAGACCTGGCAGACCAGAAAGGACTGGCAGGATATATTCAGAGCACTAAATGAGAAAAATATGCAGCCAAGAATACTCTATCCAGCTAGGCTGTCATTGAAAATTGAAGGAGAGATAAAAAGCTTCCAGGACAAACAAAAACTAAAAGAACTTGCAAACACAAAACCAGCCCTATGAGAAATATTGAAAGGGGTCTTCTAAGCAAAGAGGGAGCCTAAAGGTAACATAGACCAGAAAGGAACAGAGACAATACACAGGAACAGTCACCTTACAGGCAATACAATGGCACTAAATTCCTATCTTTCAATAGTTACCCTGAATGTAAATGGGCTCAGTGCCCCAATCAAAAGACACAGGCTATCAGACTGGATTAAAAAAACAAGACCTATCCATATGCTTCATGCAAGAGACTCATTTTAGACACAAAGACACCTCCAGATTGAAAGTGAGGGGGTGGAAAACCACTTATCCCAATCCTAAGGACATCAAAAGAAAGCTGGGGTGGCAATCCTTATATCAGACAAATTAGATTTTAAACCAAAGACTATAATAAGACATGAGGAAGGACACTATATCATAGTTAAAGGGTCTATCCTACAAGAAGATTTAACAACTGTAAATATCTATGCCCATAACATGGGAGCAACCAATTATATAAGCCAATTAATAACAAAATCAAACACATTGACAACAATACAATAATAGTAGGGGACTTTAACACCCCCCTCACTGAAATAGACAAATCATCTAAGCAAAAGATCAACAGGGGAATAAAGACTTTAAATGACACACTGGACCAAATGGATTTCACAGATATATTCAGAACATTCGATCCCAAAACAACAGAGTACACATTCTTCTCTAGTGCCCATGGAACATCCTCCAGAATAGATCACATCTTAGGTCACAAATCAGGTCTCAACCAGTACCAAAAGATTGGCATCATTCCCTGCCTATTTTCAGACCACAATGCTTTGAAACTAGAACTCAATCACAGGAGGAAAGTCGGAAAGAACTCAAGTACATGGAGGCTAAAGAACATCCTACTAAAGAATGAATGGGTCAACCAGGAAATTAAAGAAGAATTAAAAAAATTCATGGAGACAAATGACAATGAAAACACAACTGTTCAAAATCTTTGGGATGCAGCAAAAGTGGTCCTAAGAAGAAAATATATAGCAATACAAGCCTTTCTCAAGAAACAAGAAAGGTCTCAAATACACAACCTAACCCTACACCTAAAGGAGCTGGAGGAAGAACAGCAAATAAAGCCTAAACCCAGCAGGAGAAGAGAAGTAATAAAGATCAGAGCAGAAATCAATAAAATAGAAACCAAAAGAACAGTAGAACTAAGAGCTGGTTCTTTAGAAGAATTAACAAGATTGATAAACCCCTGGCCAGACTTATCAAAAAGAAAAGAGAAAGGACCCAAATAAATAAAGTCATGAATGAAAGAGGAGAGATCACAACCAACACCAAAGAAATACAAACAATTATACAACATATTATGAGCTACTCTATGCCCGCAAATTAGATAATCTGGAAGAAATGGATGCATTCCTAGAGACGTATAAACTACCAAAACTGAACCAGGAAGAAATAGAAAACCTGAACAGACCCATAACCACTAAGGAAATTGAAGCAGTAATTAAAAATCTCCCAACAGACAAGATCCCAGGGCCAGATGGCTTCCCAGGGGAATTCTACCAAACATTTCAAGAAGAATTAATACCTATTCTTCTGAAACCGTTCCAAAAAATAGAAATGGAAGGAAAACTTCCAAACTCATTTTATGAGGCCAGCATTACCTTGATCCCCAAACCAAAGACCCCATCAAAAAGGAGAATTACAGACCAATATCCCTGATGAACATGGATGCAAAAATTCTCACCAGAATACTAGCCAATAGGATCCAACAGTACATTAAAAGGATTATTCACCACGGCCAAGTGGGATTTGTCCCTGGGCTGCAAGTTTCATTCAACATCTGCAAATCAATCAATGATACAATACACTAATAAAAGAAAGAACAAGAACCATATGAGCCTCTCAATAGATGCAGAAAAAGCTTTTGACAAAGTACAGAATCCTTTCTGAAAAACTCACCAGAGTGTAGGGAGAGAGGGTACATACCTCAATATCATAAAAGCCATCTATTAAACACCCACAGCAAATATCATTCTCAAATGGGGAAAACTGAGCTTTTCCCCTAAGGTCAGGAACACGGCAGGGATGTCCACTATCACCACTGCTGTTTAACATAGTATTAGAAGTCCTAGCCTCAGCCTTCAGACAACAAAATGAAATAAAAGACATCCGAATTGGCAAAGAAGATGTCAAACTCACTCTTTGCAGATGATATGATAGTTTATGTGGAAAACCGAAAGACTCCACCCCTAAACTGATAGAACTCATACAGGAATTCAGTAAAGTGGCAGGATATAAAATCAATGCACAGAAATCAGTGGCATTTCTGTACACCAACAACAAGACAGAAGAAAGAGAAATTAAGGAGTCGATCCCCTTTACAATTGCACCCAAAACCATAACATACCTAGGAATAAATCTAACCAAAGAGGCAAAGGATCTGTACTCAGAAAACTATAAAATACTCATGAAAGAAATTGAGGAAGACACAAAGAAATGGAAAAACGTTCCATGCTCATGGATTGGAAGAACAAATATTGTGAAGATGTCCATGCTGCCTAGAGCAATCTACACATTTAATGCAGTCCCTATCAAAATACCATCCACTTTTTTCAAAGGAATGGAACAAATAATCCTAAAATTTGTATGGAACCAGAAAAGACCCCGAATAGCCAGAAGAATGTTGAAAAAGAAAAGCAAAGCTGGTGGCATCACAATTCCAGACTTCAAGCTCTGTTACAAAGCTGTCATCATCAAAACAGTATGGTACTGGCACAAAAACAGACACACAGACCAATGTAACAGAATAGAGAGCCCAGAAATGGACCCTCAACTCTATGGTCAACTAATCTTCGACAAAGCAGGAAAGAATGTCTAGTGGAAAAAAGACAGTCTCTTCAACAAATGGTGTTGGGAAAACTGGACAGCCACATGCAGAAGAATGAAACTGGACCATTTCCTTACACCACACACAAAAATAGACTCAAAATGGAGTTTTGAGACAATGTGAGACAGGAATCCATCAAAATCCTAGAGAACACAGGCAGCAACCTCTTTGACCTCAGCCGTGGCAACTTCTTCCTAGAAACATCGCCAAAGGCAAGGGAAGCAAGGACAAAAATGAACTATTGGGACTTCATCAAGGTAAAAAGCTTTTTGCACAACAAAACCAAAAGACAACTAACAGATTGGGAGAAGATATTTGCAAATGACATTCAGATAAAGGGCTAATATCCAAAATCTATAAAGAACTTATCAAACTCAACACGCACAGAACAAAGAATCCAATCAAGAAATGGACAGAAGACATGAACAGATATTTCTGCAAAGAAGACATCCAAATGGCCAACAGACAGATGAAAAAGTGCTCAACATCACTCAGCTTCAGGGAAATCCAAATCAAAACCTCAATGTGATACCACCTCACACCAGTCAGAATGGTTAAAATTAACAATTCAGGAAACAACAGATGTTGCAAAATGTGGAGAAAGCGGAACCCTCCTACACTGTTGGTTGGAAGGCAAGGTGATGCAGCCACTCTGGAAAACAATATGGAGGTTCCTCAAAAAGTTGAAAAAAGCACTACCCTATGACCCAGCAATTGCACTACTGGGTTTTTACCTGAAAGATACAAACGTAGTGATCCTAAGGGGTACGTGCACCCCAATGTTTATAGCAGCAATGCCCACAATAGCCAAACTTTGGAAAGAGCCAAGATGTTCATTGACAGATGAATGGATAAAGAAGATGTGGTGTATATATACCATGGAATGTTATGCAGCCATCAAAAAACACGAAATCTTGCCATTTGCAACGACATGAATGGAACTAGAGGGTATTATGCTAAACGAAATAATCAGTCAGAGAAAGACTAGTATCATATGATCTCACTGATATGAGGAATTCTTAATCTCAGGAAACAAACTGAGGGTTGCTGGAGTGGTGGGGGGTTGGAGAGATGGGGTGGCTGAGTGATAAACATTGGGGAGGGTATGTCTATGGTGAGCGCTGTGAATTGTGCAAGACTGTGGAATCACAGACCTGTACCTCTGAAACAAATACTACATTGTATGTTTAAAAAAAAAAAAAAGAAGAAGATAGTAGGGAGGGAAAAATGAAGGGGGAGGGAATTGGAGGGGGAGATGAACCATGACAGACTATGGACTCTGAGAAACAAACTGAGGGGTTTAGAGGGGAGAAGGGTGGGGGGATGTGTTAGCCCAGTGATGGGTATTAAGGAGGGCATGTATTCAATGGAGCACTGGGTGTTATTCGCAAACAATGAATCTTGGAACACTACATCAAAAACAAATGATGTAATGTATGGTGACTAACATAATATAATAATTTTTTTTTTTTTTAAATGGTGAGAAGGCGCCTGGGTGGCTCAGTTGCTTAAGCGACTGCCTTCGGCTCAGGTCATGATCCTGGAGTCCCTGGATCGAGTCCCACATCAGGCTCCCTGCTCGGCAGGGAGCCTGCTTCTGCCTCTGACCCTCCCCCCTCTCATGTGCTCTCTCTCTCATTCTCTCTGTCTCAAATAAATAAATAAATAAAAAATCTTTAAAAAAAATTAAAAAAAAAATGGTGAGAAGGGGCAGGAAAACCCAAACAGACATCCTATACAAAAGGAAGATTAGAATACAATGCAATAACTTCTCTGTAGCAATTCCAAATCCAGTCAGACATGTTGTCAAGTCCCCCAATCCTGGCAAAGGAGGAAGAGTTGAGTCTGTTTCTGCTCCATGAGGGTGGTTTTCTCATCTCTAATCCTCTCTTATTCTCTGCTCTTAGCTCTACTATCCGTGGTATCTTTCTTTTTTAATAAGAAATGGACCATGTTTGCAGCCAAGTTGCTTTCTAGTGTTCTCCCTTGCCAAAAAATTTGGGATTCCAAAAACCTCTTTTCATTTTGAACTTTCACCTCTTTCGTTCAATCAGGCCATTACTCATATGACTCTTAAAACTGTGGGGTTCACTCTATGCCCTAAATTTCATAAACATAATTATTTTTGAGACAGATCTCTTCCAGTTTGGAGTCTGTGAGATTGCTGTAGGATAATACCCTTAAGATTTTTAAAAGCCCTGGGGTGCCTGGGTGGCTGTCATTAAGCATCTGCCTTCAGCTCAGGTCATGATCCCAGGGTCCTGGGATCGAGCCCCGCATTGGGCTCCCTGCTCGGCAGGAAGCCTGCTTCTCCCTCTCCCACTCCCCCTGCTTGTGTTCCTGCTCTCACTATCTCTCTCTGTCAAATAAATAAATAAAATATTTTTTTAAAAAAAGATTTTTAGAAGCTTTTGTCTTTTAAGAGGTTTTGGCATGACCTTAAATCTTTCCAAGGTACAAAGGATCTTATAACCACAACCTTGATTTAGCCTTTACCCTGAGGTTACTTCTTATTTCTAAAATCCTTGTGACAGTTGGAGAGACTGGAAAAATGGTAAATGAGAAACAGCTTTATCTTCCAACCCAGAAAGTACTGCATCTTCTATATTTTCTCAAAATTTTGCTTGGAAATCGAAAAATTCTGTTTATAGCATTTCTCTAGCATTTTACATGTTATCATACAAAGATAGTAGTACCCAACTGGCATTTTCAACATTCTATCAAGAGATCTCCTTAACCAGAGACACAAGCTCATTAGGGACATTTCTTGTCTTCCTAGTTAGTACAGGTGACATATTTGCCAGTTAGTCCGTTACTACCTAACACAAGTCACCCTTTTTCCAGTCTCAACAAAAGAATTTTCTCGCACATGTTTCAGCCTCCACCAATGGTTCTAACAGCCTCTTCACCACTTTTCCAGCATTGCCCACTACCTAGTCTCAAGACCAATGATACTTGTTTTTAATTTTTCTTCATAGCACCCAAGTCATGGTACCAATTTATGTGTTTTATAAATATATGACTATGTAACAAACACTCCCAAACTTAACAGCTTAAAACAATTATGGTGTATCATTTCCCATGGATTTGTTGGCTGGCTGGCAGTTCCTCAGTTGGCCTCACCTGCTTGTGAGACTGCAGCCAGCAAATGGCCTGGCTTAGCCTAGATGACCTATCAGAGTATCGTTTACATGTTTGGGCTCTCATTGTGTTTGTCTAGAACTGCGGGGATGGCCAGGCTTCTCTTGTCACAGATACCTGTTCATTACAGATTTTTTTACATGGTCATCTTTAGAGGGCATTTTTTCAAAAGAGCAAAAGCCACAAGTTCTCCAGGTTAAGCACAACATCACTTTCTGTTGGTCAACACAGGTCACATGGCCACTGCAGACTCAAAAGGCAGGGACTTCCCCTCTTCATGGGAAGATTATCAAGGTTACATTGCAAAAATACATGGGCACAAAGAGGAGAAGAGACATTAAAACCATGTTTTCAAATAATCTACCAGAGTAAGGAGAAATGTGAAGTGATGCAGTCTGATGCACTGCCCACCAATTACCACTCCTCACCATCTGTGAGGGGGCACACTGAGATGCTTAGTGCATCCATTCAGCACATAAGACTTCCTTGGGAAGGCTGAAAAGAAAAAATGTACCTTGGAATGATCCTCAGGCAAGAGGAAAGAGGTCAAGTTTCTCTTCCTTGCTCCCTTTCATCTCCAGTTTTTCCATGCTTAACATTTATCGAATGAAGAACTAATTGTTCCTTTGGGTTGAGTCATCTGTCCCCTCCAGTGGCTCCTCTAGATGCTAAATTCCACACCCCATGGGACAGCTGTCTTGTGGTCCTAGGCTTCAGACTGGTTCTGCAACCAGCATAGACAGAACATGATCACGGCTCAGCCAGAGGGCTGGACAGCACCTTGGGAAAGAGAAGGCTGTCAAGAGGATCTGAGGTGTACATAATATTTGTTTCTATCATAGGAAAATCTTGAACTGAAAATGAAGGCAGGAGTCTGTATGACAGGTAGGATCCCCTTAAAAGCAGATATTCATATAGGTATTAAGGTAGGAGGACAGAGCCTGAGCAAGATGAAAGAACTAAATATGATTAGTCATGGAACTCATGGACTACAATTGGAAGTCATGGAAATTCATAAATAGTTGAGGAAACTGGAAGGGAGCTGGGCATGGCCAGCCTGATAGAAGTAGGTGTGACTCCTTTCCAGAAGAAAACATTCTCAGTTTTAAGCCCCAGTGTTTGCACAATGAAAACTAGTTAGTTATGAGATCAAGAAAAAAGATCACCAGGCACAGAGAAACTCATCCACCCTATCAGTCCAAAGAAATAACAAACAACAAATGTAGTTTCCAGAAGCTTTAGTCATGGAATCATCTGATACAAGTTTGTAAAACAACTATGAATGAAAGGTTTCAAAAATATCACAAAACCAGGGAGGTACAATAGACTATCAAAAATAAACAGGCAGATTTGGAAAACATCTAAATAGAACTTGTAGAAGTTAAAGATGATGAAAATTTAAAAATCAGTGAGTGGATTAACAGCAATTCAAACACAACTCAACTTAGAATCTGTGGAGCAACAATAGTAGTCTGAAACCAGTGAGTAATCTGTATATTAAGTGGGGGTGGGGTGTCTAAGCCCTGTCACTCTAGAAATATGTACCGAAGGTATGGGTACCCATAAAATGCTATGTTTTAATAATAAAGGTTAATAAAGGAATTTTCAGATAAACAAAAATGAGATAATCCGGTACAAGGACTTTTATTAATGAAATTAGAAATACTAGTTAGGTAAATCTTTTTAATTATATAAGCTCTCTTTATGAAAATTTTTAAAGATTTATTTATTTATTTTAGAGAGAGAAAGAGAGCACAAGGGGGAGGGGCAGGAGGAGGGAGAATATCAAGCAGACTCCACATGAAGCACAGAGCCCAACACAGGGCTCAATCTCAGGACCCTGAGATCACAACCTGAGCCAAAATCAAGAGTCAGGCACTTAACCAACTGCACCACCCAGGCACCCCTCTCTTTATAAAAATTAAATTGTTCCTGTGGCAATGACCCTAGAAAGAAAGAGATGGATGCATAAGACACTACAAGGAACATACAACACTTAGATTTTTAAAAACGAGGGAGAGGAAAGAGGCAGAAATTGATCTGAGGTTTTGAGGGGTGAGTAAATTAGGATTTTCCAAAATAAAGCCATGAAAGCATTAGATTGAGTTTACTACATAATTTCAGTGAATTTGGCGAGATGCAAAAACAGTGTTTTTATGTCCAACATAAAACAAAACATGAACCAACTAAGTGACCTTTTCTAGGGCACAACCAATACAAATTTTGAATTGATTTGTCCTGAGACGTGTTTTGTCTCTAGATTAAAGTATGACTGGACAAGTATCTTTTTTCAGAACAGCCCCCCTTAATAACAAATAAATACTCAACATGTTCAAAACATGGCTAGGCTATACTAGTATCAGACAAAAGAGACTATCAATCAAAAACTGTTACAAGAGGGATGCCTGGGTGGCTCAGTCATTAAGCGTCTGCCTTTGGCTCGGGTCAGGATCCCAGGATCTTGAGATCGAGCCCCACATCGGACTCCCTGCTCTGTGGGAAGCCTACTTCTCCCTCTCCCACTCCCCCTGCTTGTGTTCCCTCTCTCACTGTGTCTCTCTCTGTCAAATAAATAAATAAAATATTTTTTAAAAACTGTTACAAGAGACAAAAAAGGATATTATATATTGATAAAAGTTTCAATTCAAGAAGATATAACAATTATAAACATACATGCACCAAACAAGAGTCCCAAATTATATGAAGCAAGTGTTGCCAGAATTGAAGAGAGAAAGAAACAACTCTGCAATGGTATTTGAAGAAGTCAATACATCACTTTCAATAATGGATAGAACATCTAGACAGAAAATCAGTAATAAAGTAGAGAACTTGGACAGTGTTATAAACCAACTAGACCTAACAGATACATAGAACACTTCACTCAACAGTAGAAGAATACACATTCTTCTCAAGTGCACATAGAACATTTTCTAGGATAGGTAATGTTAGGTCACAAAACAATTCTCAATACATTTAAAAGATTAAAATTGTAAAAAATATCTTTTCTAACCACACTAGAATAAATCAATAACAGAAGGAAAAGAGAAATATTTATAAATATGTCAAAATTAAACAAACACTGCTGAACAGACAATAAGTCAAAAAGAAATGAGAAAGTACTTAGAGATGAATGAGAATGAAAACACAACTTACCTAAACTCATAGGATGCAGTAAGGCAGTGATCAGAGGGAGATTTCTAACTGCAATGCCTATGTTAAAAAAGAATAAATAGGGCACGTGGGTGGCTCAGTCGTTAAGCGTCTGCCTTCGGCTCAGGTCATGATCCCAGGGTCCTGGGATTGAGCCCCGCATCAGGCTCCCTGCTCCACGGAAGCCTGCTTCTCCCTCTCCCACTCCCCCTGCTTGTGTTCCCTCTCTCACTGTGTCTCTCTCTGTCAAATAAATAAATAAAATCTTTAAAAAAAAAAAAAGAATAAATATCCCAACTCAGTAACCTAACTTTACACCACAAGGGACTAGAAAAAGAAGATCAAACTGAACACAAAGCTAACAGAAGGAAATAAACAACAGGGCTAAAAACAAATAAAGAATAGAGCACAATGGAATCAATAAAACCAAAAGTTGGTTCTTTGAAAAAAATCAACAAAATTGATAAACCTTTACCTAGACTGATAAAAAGAAGAAAATGAAAATAACTGCAATCAGAAATGAAATTGGAGATACAACTATTGACTTTACAGAAGTAAAAAGTATTATAAAAGAATTATATGGAAGATCCACTAGGTTGGCCATAATCAAAAAGAAGAAGGAAAGGGAGAAGAAGGAAATGAAAATAACGAGTATTGGCAGGATGTGAATTTGGAGAAATTGCAACACTTGTACATTGCTGGTAGAAATGTAAAATTATGCAGCACTGTAGAAAACAGTTTGGCAGTTCCTCAAAAAGCTTAATATAGAATTACTATCCTATCCAGAAATTCCACTACTAGGCATATATCCAAAAGAAATGGAAAGAAGGACTCAAAACATATGTGTACACCAATGTTCATTACAGTATTACTCACAATAGCCAAAAAGAGGAAACAATCCAAGTGTCCATCAGTAGATGGATAAACAAAACGTGGTCTATAGATCCAATGGAATACTATTCATCCATAAAAAGGAATGGAGTTCTGATATATGCTATGACCTGGATGAACTCTGAGGACATTATGCTGAGTGAAATAAGCCAATCAATAGGATAAATACTGTATGATTCTACTAGTATAAAATATCTAGAGAAAAAAATAAAACCTACAATAAACAAATTAATAGAGACAGAAAGTAAATTAAATGTTACCAGTGGGAAGGGTAGAGCAATGAAGAAATATTGCTTAATGGTTACAGAGTTTCTCTTTGGGATGATAAAAAACATTTTGGATATAGATAGTGGCGATGGTTGCTCAACATTATGAGTGTAAACGATGCCACTGAATCACTTACTTTCAAAGGGTCAAAATAGTAAATTTTATGTTCGATGTATTTTACCACAAGAAAAAAATGGTTAGCAATCCAAGTTTCTAGCAGTGGATAAATGGATACAAAAATTATGTAACATTCATTCAACTGAACATTATGTTTCTACTTACTAATATGATGATTACCATTTAATTAAATATTAGAAAACAATTAAAATCTTGTAGGAGAATATTGACATGGGAAAATACCAGTGATATTGTATCAGTCAGGGTTTCCAGAGCAATAAAACTAGTAGAACATATATACATACATAGAGAGAGAGATTTCTTTTAAGGATCGACTTATGCAACTGTGAGACCTGGCAAGTCCAAAATGTATAGAACAGGCCAACAGTCTGGAAACTCAGGTAAAAGTTAATGTTGCAGTCTTAAGACTGAAGTTTGTAAGACTGGCTGGCCGGCCAGAAACTTCAGTTTTTGTTCTTAATGCCTTCAACTAACTGGATGAGATCCCCCAACATTATCAAGTGTAAGCTACTTAGTCAACCAATGGTAAATTTAATCACTTCTACAAAATATCTTCGCAACAATATTGAGTGTTTGACCTAACAACTGGCCGTCATATCTTACCCAAATTAACATATAAAATTAATCAACATAGATATAGCATGAAGTTAAAAAAAAATCAGTCCATAAAAGGATGTGTATGATATGCTCCCATTAAAAAAAACAATTATCTATGTACACATACTTAGATATATTAGTAGACAAATATACTGCAAATGTATCGGTTTACCACTATTTATCTCGCATTGGTAGGATTATAAGGCATTTTGTTTTGTCCTTGTGCTTTTCTGTATTCTTCAGTAATGTGCAGAGATTTGTGTTTGTTTCATAATTACCAATCAAAGTTAGTGTTTAAAGCTTAGATAACAGCATAGAAGAATTGTTATAATGTCATACTGAGTGCATGAAGTAGAATATTCTGATTATGTTTGAGTGATGGACACAAGAGAGACCATTCTCTTACTTTTTTCTTACCCAATTTTATTTAATCAACATATATTATTTTTTATACTGAGAACATTTGAAGATTTTGTACTAACATGTAAAATTATTGTTTATATAATCAGGTGAGAAAAAGCAAGATTCGGATTTGTACATATTATGAGATTCCAGACACTTAAGAATATGTATAAGAACATATTAAGGAAGGAAGCACATCAAAATACTGATCGTGATTATGAGAGTTGAACTGAAAAGGATTTTTTCTATTAAAAATTTTCTATAATGTGAATATTACTTGTTCTATGAAATATTTTGAAAAACAATGACATGGGGACCCCCCGAGCACTTGGCTTTCCCAATTTGCAGCCTCATTTTCCTGTCCATAGCAGCCATTTTTCCAAGATGAGAGCTCAAATGCATCCAACTCTCTCCTGCCATGTTGGGAGGTCTTAGGAACCCAGGCCCACGTGGGCAATCCGAGGCTGTGCAAGCTGCGCAGGGAGGTGCTTGTAGATGTTTGCTAATTCAATTCAACTACGTTTTAGTCATTTTCAAGGCTACGAACTACACCTATGGGTCACTAAAATGAGAAGTCAGTTAAGAAAATTATTTTATTAGCACAACATAAACATTCCTACCCCCTCCAGGAAAAGTGTACCCATCAATAACCAGGCATGATTCCTTCATCTAGTTCTGTTGGTGCTGTATGAGCTCAGGCTTCATCATCTTCTTCTGTGGTTCCATATTAACCAATGAAGTGCTTTTCATCTGGCTGGAGTTTTAAACCAAGGTATTGGTACCCTTTGTAAATGACTCATAAGTCTCATGGGCATGTGTGTGTGCACACACTCCTCCACACTCAATATGCATATATTTCTTCAGAATTGTTAGCTCAGAGGTTTGTGGGACAAACCCACTACCTACTTTTGTACTGCCCACAAAGAAAGAATGCTGTTTACATTATTAAAGGATGGCAAATTACATAGTGTCTTTCATTTTGCCCCATGACTGACAAACCCTAAAGTATTTGTTTTCTGGACCTTTGTAGAAAAAGTTTGCCAAGCCCTAGATTAGCTGATCTGCAACACTACATCTTTAAGAGTTTCCTGAAGATATATGGTAACATATATTTATAGTAATGCCTCAGTGGACCCTCAAGCTGTTGAACTTGCCCTTGTTTCCCCTTACTATTTGTAACTTGCCCTTGAAGAGATCTGTGGTAATCTGCATTTTTTTTAAATTTTAGTATCTAATGTTCAGGACTTCCTGGAGGTTGGGATACAGGATTTAAAAAAAAAAAAAGGCAAGGATGTGGCACTTAAAGCATCTTAAATTCTGCCTACTTAAGTTCTCTGGACAAGTTTTTCACTGAGTGTAGTAAAGTTTATTTAATTTCATCTGACTATATTTGCATTGAATTTTTTAAAATGTATACTTCTCTGAGCTTTGAATCCATCTTTTTTAAATTTTATTTAATCATGTTATGTTAGTACATACATGATAATCTAAAAAACTAATACATCATTAGTTTTTGATGTAGTGATCCACAATTCATTGTTTTCATATACTTGAAGCCATCTTACTCTCAATTGTGTCACTCTAGATTTAAGGACATGCATGGCTCTTCCTTACAGATCATTTGATAGGCAGAATTTTCAGTTGGGCAGTCCTCCCAAATAACTATATTGCATGGAATATCTCTTTTTAATCTGTAAGCTTCACTTCATTCCATTGCATGGAATGTCTCTCTTTAATCTGTAAGCTATCATTAAAATGATAGCTACTAGTAGCGATAATGATAGCTAAAGAAAAGCACTTAAACAACAGCCATGTAGATGTTTGCTGTTGTTCTTCTACTTCTCTCCTGTCAGCTTCATGGACTCGGCTTATTACAGTTAGCTTAAACTGTGTGAACAATATAGACCTCATAACTTCAAAGTCTCACGGAACAATAAGTGTGCTTCTTGCTCACCAAACATTCCTGGCAGGACTTTTGTCCTGGACGAAGTGGCTCTCTTCCATGCAGGGACCTGGGCTCCTTCCACCTTAGGAAGGTCTGTCTCCTGGGGCTTCATTGTCATCTGCAACCAGAAAGCAGAAAGAGAAACCATAGGCGGCAGTCACGGGAGATTTATACAACGGCCATAGAGTGGCCCATATTCTGTGGGCGTAAATTCCTGTAGAAAATGTCATCACACTGTGGACCTGCAGATCAATTTTTGCCACATCTCTTGTACACTTTGTACTTTTCTCATTGTAAGGTATGTGTGTTTGTCTCATCAATCTGAAACCATATGAGTAAGGGTATTGCTTTACTTGTCACATCTTCTAAAGTGCAAATCCCTTGCTAAGGGCATCCATACATGTTTTCAGTAGAATAATGCTCCTACTCTGCAGGGATTGATGTTAATACTAAAGAAGTTTTCTTTTCTTTCCTACTGTTAAGCCCACAATCATCCAATTATATAAAAATGCCAATAATAAAAGAGAAACAATGTAAATCTGATTAAACAAGTATCACTTATATTCACAGGAGAAAAATATCTGGAAGCTATGGCTGATAACTGTAAAACTAAAGCACCAAAGAGAAACTGGCAAAGGCTGTTGTCCTTGGGAATTGGCATTTTTGAAGCCAATTTAAGAAACAAAGTGAAGTTAAATAACAAATGGGGAAGACCAATTTTATTGGAAATTATCCAAACCTGACAGAATATAAAGAAATTCTGTATGAGAACCATGTAATAAAACCATGGTTTAGTATCAAACTCATTGTCATTTACAAAATAAATAAACAAATAAAATGCCAATTTATTCAAATTTATTTCTCCATTTCACATTTTGTCTTCTTGAAATTTAATCATTTATCTGCATCAGGAGACACAGCAAGATAAAGGGTCTCTGTTAAAGTCATCCATCATTTCCTCAAATTTTGTTTGTGGGTGGGAAGAAGGTCACTGTTTTCCTTGGTCTTTGAATATCCTGTCTGCCTTCTTCTGGTTTCATTAGCAAAGACGATGAGCATGGCAAGAAAATAACAGTGAACGGCATCACTACTACCTGTGAGAACGATGAAGACGTTCCTGGTGTGAACCACACGTGGAGTGAATAAGGCTATTTCCAGGGGCAGGAACCTAGCCCAGTGTCATCTGGACACCATTGACTCAAAAACCAACAATTCACAAAAGTCTTCAAAACAAATACAGGAAAGGGGGCGGGGGACAGGTGAAATACATGAAGGGGAAGAAGAGCTACAGACTTCCAGTTATAAAATAAATAAGGGGGATGAAAAGTACAGCATACAGAACATAGTCAATTAATTGTAATAACTGTACAGTGACAAATGGTAACTACACATTGTGGTGAACATTTCCCAATGCACGTGATAGTGGACTCACTATGTTGTACATCTGAAACTAATGTAATATTTGATATCAACTATGCTTCCATTAAAAAAACATACTGGGCTTCCAATTTAGCAGATATATAGGGGAACACATCTCATTTCCTTCTTTTCACCCTGTTGAAAGCCACCATCTGAGTATTTCTTTATGGGGTTGAGAGCTCTGTGCTTTTGAAGCCCCCCAGGACTGTTGCCTGAGCCTCAGCCTTGCAAAATCAAGGGCCACATCTAAGAGCTCACCTGGAGATGGTGGGCTCAGGCTGTGGGAAGCAGAAACAGAAGACAGCTGAATGAGCAAGGAAGAATAATTACTTGAAGCAGCTCAGAACATAAGCTTATTTTCTTAATGACTTCTAAAGTCTCTTTTCACTCACTTTGATGTTTATGATAAATTATTTTTAATAACAATTCAATAATAACTCAAAACTAATATGTTAAAAGTTAAAAAAAAAACAAGGCATCAATAAAACTCCCAGCCACCCCTCCCACATCAGAAAAAGACAAACAAGCATAAAAGCATAACACTCATAACGCAGATATCAAGCCCAACCAATATGGTAAATGTTTTAGTTCCTCTTTTTAAATTATGTGATTCCTTCTCAGGATGATGTACTACTAGGCTAACTCAAAACCAAATGGCTATAAAGCCCAAAGCAGTCACCATAAAAGACAGTTAAATCATTGATTTATCATCCATTGGTTGGGAAGTAATATATATATTTATCAAGGTTATAACAGTATAAATGTCATTTCCCTTTGGAAGACAGAATTCAATTACATTTATTTTCCATTTATATTTTTAGATCCTTAATTCAAGAGAAAACAAGTGAAGGCCTAAATTTTAGATCATCAGTTGTACAACTGCGAAATAAACATCTGTCACCAATATATGAAGATTAAAATTGTATCTCATGGGTTTTCACAGCCACAAAATCACACCTGTTCCCTTGCACCTCAAATTTTTGGATGGTCTCCATTTTTGGAGGAAAGATAATTACCTAAATGGTGGGGTTTTGTAGTTCCCCTCCTGTGGCCCTAAATCCCAACATCCCTCCACAACAGAGTGAAATGTCAACTTAGAAATCCATCCATTGATCATGAATTCTACATAACCAATAATTATTTCTTTAAAATAATTGAGGAATCCTGCTACAAGGATCACTTTGCAAATCAGGAAAGGGAGAGACCTGTCATGACTTAGCCAAGTCACATAACTCATGACAGACAGCAACAAGACTCCTATTCCCCTCATGCTTATTACAATGCTCCATCCTTCAGTCACTGAAATTATAACAAAAGATTTTCAAAGAAGAGTTAGTCGATCATGCAGAAAGGCTGTTTTGAGACATATGTCAGCACAATTAAAGTGTTTTATTTTGTTTTGTTTTGCTTTGTTAATGAAATGAAAGGTAGGTGGGTGGGAGAACACACAGCAGGTAAAGGAAACCCAGCACATTAGGACTCCAAGAGCTTTGGAAAACAAAGGGACGTTGAGGCCCTGAAGGATAGGGAAGGGAGGTCCGAAAATTCAGAGGAACAACAAAAGAACAGATGGAGATACTCTCTGCACATACCATGGTTTGCCAACATTTTAAAAACATAGGACTTATTTTTCCTGCATGTTGATTCTTTAGTCATTGTCTTAGATGTAGACTTACCTCTGTGTTTTCATAATCCAAATTAATTATCTGTTCCTGGATTATACCCAATAATTGCTTAATTTTGGAGAGGTCCCATTATCTGCTTACATCACTGTGGTCTGGCAAATACCATAATTTCCTATAGGACAAAGTTTCAGTCTCTACAACTTATGATCTGCATATCACCTTTTACATACTATGCTCAGGAAATCGATAGAAGAAGCTAAATTTTGATACTTTAGCAGCTTCAGACATTGGGACAATCTAGAAATTGGAGCTTGATTTTTTTTCTCCACATCTGAGCCCTAACACAAACTATCCATGTGGTTTTAGACAAGCTATTTACTTGTTGAAGACAATGTTTTTCATACATAAAATGAGGGCATTAGAGTATATAAAGTTAAAAAATTTTTTCTACTCTAAACTCTATGGTTTTTATAGAATATAAATAAAATGAATTGTACTGTAAAAACTGCAGGCCAGTTTCTGTGTTAAGATAGTTAATTGAGGGGCGCCTGAGTGGCTCAGTCAGTTAGGCATCTGCCTTTGGCTCAGGTCATGAGCCCAGGGTCCTGGGACCAAGCCCTACATTGGGCTTCCTGCTCAGCACAGAGCCTGCTTCTCCCTCTCCCTCTGCCTGCAGCTCCCCTGCTTGGGCCCTCTCTCTCTCTCTCTCTGACAAATAAATAAATCAAATCTTTTTTTAAAAGATAGTTAATTGAACATATGCACACAATTTTGCTTCTCCTGAAAACTCTGTAAAACTGCATACACACACAAATTAAGATATGCTCACTGGAGGTTAAAAGAACACAGGAAGAGCCAACAGCAACAGATGGATGCATGATAATTGGCTTGGCAGCCAAAGAGCATTGAACACAAAGCCTCCAGAAGACAAAGCTAAGATCTAATCCAATTTATACATCAGAATCTTTAAAAGATACAGAAAGACAGGAAGCAAAACTAGGGACAAGGTGGGGGAGAGGTGCATAAAATAAGGAAAGTGGGTAAGAGCTCTTGGATAAGCCATTAGCCCCTGGATCACCTTTCCTATTTAGTGCCCCTATGAATAACAAACCTAACCCTACCAACAAAAGTTTAGAGCTATATTTCCTGGAAAGAGTTAAACCAGGAATATCTGAAATGCCTCACAAGTAAAAGGGACTAGTCCTATAAGGAAAACAAGGAGATTAAATTATCACATATGTATTGAAAGCCAAATTTAAAATGCCTAGTCCTGTTCCCTTTTCAGTTCCTATGATGCTAAAAGCCAGTTCTTTAGCTTCGAGACACGAGAGTTAAAGAATCCTTGCTACAGATTCTTACCAGGAAAGATGTAACAAATGGCCCACACAGATTACCCTGTAATAAATTCAAAATCAGTAAGTCATTGCCATACAGTCTAAGCTTTGATAGGCTTTTTAATTCCCTTTTAATCATGAACAGACAAGCAAAAGTTAACAGATTCATGAGAAGAACTCATTACATAGAAAGTAGAACTAAAAACAAGCAAAGAAAAGCAAATGGATATAATAGAGATTCTGCAAAGGAAAGAAAATATCAATAAAAAATTATTAATTCATCAGAGATACAAAATAAGATACTGCAATCATGAAACAAAAACAGAATATTATAAAAAGAAATATTCAGAGAACAATAAGAATCATATGGAAAACACTTGACAAGTAAGAGCACAAAATAACAACACAACAGAAGAGCTAGAGGACAAAGTCAAAGTACTCTCCCAAAAAGGAGGACAAAGAGATGGGAAATTGAAAGAAAAACCAAGTGAAAAACCAGAGGACCATATCAGGAGGTCCAATATCCAAACAACAGGCATTTCAGAAAGAGAGAACAGAGACTATACATGAAAAGAAATCATCACTAAAATAATTCAAGAAAGGTTCCTATTACTGAAAGGGCTCATCAAATGTCCAGCAAAATAGATAAAGTAAACAAATAACAGGAAATGCCATTATGAAATCTCAGAATATTGGAACCAAGAAGAAAATTCTAGAATCTTCCAGCAATGGTTGGAAGAACAATTTATATAGAAAGAATGAGGAGTTAAAAGACTTTGGATTTCTCATCAACAAACCCGAAAACAAGGAGCAACCCATCAAGACACTGAAGGAAAATGATTTCTAACCTATAAGTCCATATCCAAACTATCAATAAGTTTAAAGATTGAATAGAGACATTTTTCAAACCTGTAAGACCTCAAAAAATATTTCACCTTTGGACCTTTTCTTAAAAAGCCACTACAGAATGTGCTTCAGCAAAATGGGAGTGAAATCCAAGGGAAATAAAGACACAGGATAAAGGAAACAGGACATCCACTACAGGAGAAGGTCAAGTCAATCCCTTGGAGGATGGAGGAGAATGTCCCAGAATGAGAGCTTATGTCAGATGGAGAGTCCATGGGGCTTACCGGAGAGACACACCTGTCGAGGGATAGCACACCAGAGTACACATTACAGCATATGCTCCTTTTACCTCACCAAAGGCTCTGATCTGATAGCACCAGAGAGGTAGAGAGAGGCCACAGGGAGCTTAGAAGCAGAACCTTGAAAAGCAGCACTCCTCCTACCCCAGTTCTGCCCCATGTTCGGTTCCCAGCCCACACCAAAACCAGCATGATACTCCACCTGCAAGATGCGAGGACTTCCAGGACTGACCACCTCACCTGCAGGCTTCCTGGACAGACACTTTTGGTCATTCTTGGAGAAAAGGTCCTCTGGGTCCCACATGCTGGCCACAGTAATTTTTTCCTCCCAACTGTCATCTGCTCCTGGCCAAATTGCCTCTCGATTACAATGCTAGGTAAGTAATTATTATTCAATTTTTTTCAAAGTGATAAGATATTGCTTGGAGATACATGAATTGGTGTTAAAACCATTTTTTTAAGTAAGGGAGTGGTTAAAGCCAGACATAGGAGTCAACTTGCTGGGGGATGAGATGGGAAAACAATGAAGAGGAGCCCAGAGGAGATGTTTAAGGACTGTCTGTGCTCTTTCTACCTTGGGTCATGGGCCCTTGGATATTTGCTTTATTTTAGTTTACATGCTCTTTTTATTATGATATATTTTACAATTTAAATTTTTTTATTAGTTTCAGATGTAGAATTCAGTGATTCATCAGTTTCATATAACACCCAGTTCTTATTCCATCAAGTGTCCTCCTCAATGTCCATCACCCAATTATCCCTTCCCCCGACCCACCTCCCCTCCAGCAACCCTCAGTTTGTTTCCTAGAGTTCGGTGTCTCTTATGGTTTGCCTCCCTCTCAATTTTCATCTTGTTTTATTTTTCCTTCCCTTCCCCTATGTTCATGTCTTGTTTCTTAAATTCCACATATGAGTGAAATCTTATGTTATTTGTCTTTCTCTGTCTTATTTCACTTAGCATAATACCCTCTAGTCCCATCCATGTCATTGCAAATGGCAAGATTTCATTCTTTTTGATGGCTGCATAATATTCCATGGCATATATATAACACATTTTCTTTATCCATTCATCTGTTGATGGACATCCCAGCTCTTTCCATAGTTTGGCTATTGTGGACATTGTTGCCATAAACATTGGGGTGCATGTGTCCCTTTGATTCACAATGTTTTTATTCTTTGGGTAAATACCTAGTGGTGCAATTGCTGGGTCACATGGGAGCTCTATTTTTAACTTTTTGAGGAAGCTCCAAACTGTTTTTCAGAGTGGCTGCACCAGTTTACATTCCCACAAACAGTGTAAGAAGGCTCCCCTTTCTCTGCATCCTGCCAACACTTGTTTTCTGAGTTGTTAATCTGACTGGTGTGAGGAGGTATCTCATTGTGGTTTTGATTTGTATTTCCCTGATGCCCAGTGATGTTGAGCATTTTTTCATGTGTCTGTTAGCCATTTGTATGTCTTCTTTGGAGAAATGTCAGTATGGTACTGGCACAAAACCAAACATAGATCAATGGAATAGAACAGAGACTCCAGAAATGGACCCTCAACTCTATGGTCAACTAATCTTCGACAAAGCAGGAAAGAATGAATATCCAATGGAAAAAAAGACCATCTCTCCAACAAATGGTGTTGGGAAAACCAGACAGCCACATGCAGAAGAATGAAACTGGACCATTTCCTTACACCATATACAAAAATAAACTCAAAATGTGAGACAGGAATCCATCAAAATCCTAGAGGAGAACACAGGCAGCAATCTCTGTGACCTCGGCTCCAGCAACTTCCTGCTAGACACATCTCCAAAGGCAAGGGAAATAAAAGCAAAAATGAACTATTGGGACTTCATCTAGATAAAAACCTTTGCACAACAAAAGAAACAGTCAACAAAACTGAAAGGCAACCTATGGAATGGGAGAAGGTATTTGCAAATGTCTTATAAGATAAAGGGCTAGTAGGGCGCCTGGGTGGCTCAGTTGGTTAAGATAAAGGGCTAGTATTCAAAATCTATAAAGAACTTATCAAACTTGACACCCAAAAAACAAAAAAAAAATCCCATCAAGAAATGGGCATAAGACATGTAGAATTTAAATTTTTTAAATACTGTATGTTCTATACTTCCTTCAGGTAGTGAAATTGATGTCTAGTTATCAATTAGATTTGAATCAGATGGAAGCCCAAACTGAGCATCACTCTGGTGGTCATTTCCAGGTGATTTCTTCCAGTACATTCTACAGGAAAAAGATTCCATTAGGAGTCTTCACTGAAACAATTTTCTGCTTTGAGGTCATCACTAAGAACCTGATTAACTTGTTTTTTCCGCTGAAATGTATCATATAGCTCATCCATATTATTACTGTAAAGCTAACAACAACAACAATAACAATCTCAGCAAAGGTTTGTATCAGGTAATGACATTTGCTAAATATGAAGAGATTGTAGAAAGATTGAGTGGAAGATTTAATAGTGTGAGGAAAGTATCCAGTTAATTTATGGCTCCTAATTTGTTTATAATAGCCATGCAACTAATCTCCCTTTGTAATGTTGATATTTTATCAATTAAGAAACATTAGTAAACTTTTTATTTTCATCAGATGGTTTAAGTGTCATAAAAAGACTACTGAAATATGTTTTATAGTATCCTCCCCATCAATAGAACACTTTTTTAAATAATTCATAACATTAATATATAATATATAGTGTAACTATATATTGCACATATGTATGTACATTAAATATATATATTTAGCATATATATTATAGATACATATATAGTGTAGATATATATTTATAAGTAAATATATATATTTAATGTACATATATGTACTATATACAATATATAAAATATAAAAACATATAAAATAAATATATGTATTTATATTTTTAAAAACCGGACAAATCCCCAGCCTTTGAAACAGTGCCACTGGAACTCCAGAATGAAACCAGGGTAGCCACCCTCCTGAGTCCCAACAATTGAGAGGAAGATTGTTTGTGAAGCAAACAAATGCTCAAAAGATTTTCCCACTCATTCTTCAACCCTGACCAAATTAGAAGATAAAAAAAAAAAAAACCTTTTCAGCTTCCCAAATTCCCCTGGTTTCCTATCTCTTACTCTTGGCAGTTGAAGGGCAAGCAATGTAGGATTAAAGAGAGCAGCCAAAGAAGGCCAAAGAGTTACACCAAACAATCTGGAGATCTAAGGATGTGTGACCAATCTCGCTCTTTGGAATTCTAAGGCCTGCCCTGGTGACCGAATATGCTTCAACTGAAGGAAATCAGGCCACTTCGTGGAGGGGCTTCTCCGCACGGATCTACACCCATTCATACCTCACAGCGCACTCCTCAGGTCAGCACACCCACACAGACTCAGTCACACACCGCCCTCCCGCCACCTGTCACCCTCCCTCTAGAAAAACAACTAGAGCACACCCACCAGGTAAAACTGGAAGGGACATCTAAATAAGGTGATGGAACTTTGGAAGAGAGAACACAAGAAAGAAGAGAGAAGGGAGAAAATGAAAAGAAAAGAAATAAGAATTGTACATTAGATGCCACAACATTTGCCTGTTGGACATTGTTTTTAAAGGGAATTTCCCAGAGATAATGGAGATGTGGAACAGTAAAGGATGCAGTCCAGAAACACAAGACGTAGGAGAAGAACTCAGCTAGTTCTAATGAGGGCTGCTTTTAGTTAGTAAAACTTAGAATGCCAAGCTAATCAAATATATTTTTGAGTAGACAAGGGAAAGAAGAAGGGAGGAGGGAAGGAAGGGGAGGAGGGAAGACGCCGGGAGGGAAAAAGAACAGGCAGGCCAGGCAGGCCTCCTCATCTACTAGGACGTCAGCCACTTCCTCCGTGTACACGAAGTGTGACCATGGGCAGTGAGACCTCCTTTCTCAGCAGCGCCTCCTTTTGGGCAGAGATGGAATAGCCACGGAGGAGTCCACGCTCCCAGAGCAGGGGAGAGGGCGGTTAGCCCCGCCACAGATGCCCTTTCTGATTTCAGAATACGGGGACTTTCACATAGGATTTTTGGTGAAAATTAAAGCAGATAAAATATAAATTATTTTTTTAAGATTTTTATTTGTTTTTTGTTTATTTATTTATTTATTTATGAGAGAGAGAGAGAGAGAGAGAGAGAGAGAGAGATCACAAGCAAGGGGACAGGCAAAGGGGAAGGGAGAGAAACCCAAACAGACTCTATGCTGAGCATGGAGCCGGCAGCGGGCTCCATCTCATGACCCTGAGATCATGACTTCAGCCAAAATCAAGAGTCTGGTCCTTAATCTACTGAGCCACCCAGGCACCCCAAAATATAAATTATTGCTATTATTGTGTCAAGTGCTTATGAAGCACTGAAAAATAAAATATGCATTTTTTAAGCTAAATCCGTTGTCATCCTTTCAGATAATGGCAAGACCCTCCAGTTCCCACTGGGCACATGCGAAGTAAGTCTTTAAGGATAGCAGCAGGTATAGAATGTTTCAACAGAGCCAGCCCGTCTGTCTTCATGACCAGGCTCTGCAGACAGCAACCACAACCTGATCATGGCCACCTCCTGCCAAGGGCTTTGGGCCTCTAGAGATGGATGAGGATGTGTTTTGCATTTTGAAGTGCCTGCTTGGAGACAATCCCTGTCCTTTGGTGCCATGCATAAATTAAAGTAATTTTCAAAGATAAAAATATGGCCCTGAGGAAGCCACAGGAGGAAGAAAAATCTGCCCAAAAGTCCCCCAAGGGCGCCCTTCTGTGTGAAGGAGGGAAAGACATGGCCTGGGGGGAGCAGCTGGTACAGAACCAGCCGAGGGCTCTGGGACAAGTGCACAAGGCCTTGGAAGCCTAAGACCCACTGGTGACAAAAGGCATGCTTCTTCACTCTGCAAGCTGTGCACCTAGCTCTTTCCTTTTCTCTCGAATGTAAAGAGCTATTAAAGACACAGTTGCTTTCTCCAACCCTGTCAATCTTCCTGTACCTTTTTTTTTTTTAACATGTCGTGGCTCTTGCAGAACAGCAGGGGAAAACCAAACCAGTTCCGTAATTTTTACAAAAATAAAATAATGTAGTTTCTCAGGAGAATTTCCTATATGCCACGAACCATCTTACTTTATTTTCCAGTGCTTTATATGTACTAGACACAATGATAGTCATTTTATACTTTATCTTCTTTAACCCTTACAAAAATAAAATGTGGTAGTTCTGGTAGAGAACGTGCCTGTGGAGAGGCTAACCATCCTTGCACCTGCCCTGGGGAGTCTGGGCTCCTCTGTGGCTCTTCCATCTCTGCCCAAGAGGGGGCGCTGCTGCTGCTGAGTCCCTCATTCCAAGGGAGTCTAAAAAGGAACATTACAGAACAATTTATCTTCGTTCCTAAGAATTTCATATTATCTTGTACCCACATATTTCCTGCCCCAACATTTATCATGCACATCTTCTTATTGCCGATCTAGATCATTCTTTTTTTGTTGTGGCATATAAACTATATGGCATTGTCCTGGCAACCTGTTCACTCCCTCTGTTGAGGTGTGTAAGCAGTTTGCTCTTTAGAAGAAAGCAAGACATGACTCTGCTTTCTCCAGAAGAAAAGCAACACGGTCATTAGTTGCAGAGAAAAATAAGACCAGAGGCTCTAGGTAGAGTGGAGAATGACTTTAGAAAAAAGGTCAGCAGTTTTAGTAGAGGTGGAGATCCTGAAGATCAGAAGATGTAAATTTCTTGGTCAGTTTTGATTGAGAATAGTTCCTATTTGAACTAAAAAACTAATGGGGCATTCTTGGAAAATCAGGCTGGGAAATAGCTTGGACTGAAACTTGGTTAGATTTACAAACTGTTATATGCTTTCTGTCCTTGGAACCACCTACTTGAATGTCATTTTACCCTAAAGATACTTATATATTTTGTATAATACTTCTAATAAATACTTTTCATATGTTATAAATGTACTTATATATAGACATATATTTTATAAATTTGTTTCTGCTACTCTCAAGATGGGTTGGCTCTGTGTGTGTGTTTGTGTGTCTGTGTTACTTTCAGGAAGGTTTGTCATTAGGCAGGGTTACGGAGTTTAGGAGGAAAGCAGCATGGCCCCAAAAGAGGCCCTAAATTCTGGAATATGTCCCCAAACCACTCTCCCTTGAAAGAGTTGCAAAGAGATGGATATAATATTCCTTTCTTCTGTCCCCACATTTTATTTTTTTATTTATTTTTATTTTTTTTTTATTATGTTATGTTAGTCACCATACAATACATCATTAGTTTTTGGTGTGGTGATCCACAATCCATTGTTTTCGTATAACACCCAGTGCTCCATGCAGTATGTGCCCTCCTTAATACCCATCATCGGGCTAACCAATCCCCCTTCCCCCCTCCCCTCTAAAACCCTGTTTCTTTCTGAGAGTCCATAGTTTCTCATGCTTGGTCTCTCCCTCCAATTCCCCCCCCCCATTTTTCCCTTCCTCCTCATAATGTCCTCCATGCTATTCTTTATGTTCTGCAAATAAGTGAAACCATATGACAATTGACTTTCTCTGCTTGAATTATTTCACTTAGCATAATCTCCTCCAGTCCCATCCATGTTGATGTAAAAGTTGGATATTCATCCTTTCTGATGGCTGAGTAATATTCCATTTTATATATGGACCACATCTTCTTTATCCATTCATCTGTTGAAGGGCATCTCGGCTCTTTCCACAGTTTGGCTATTGCAGACATTGTTGCTATGAACATTGGGGTGCATTTGGCCCTTCTTTTCACTACATCTGTGTCTTTGGGGTAAATACCCAGGAGTGCAATTGCTGGGTCATAGGGTAGCTCTATTTTTCATTTTGTGAGGCACCTCCCCACGGTTTTCCAAAGTGGCTGCACCAACTTGCATTCCCACCAACAGTGTGAGAAGGTTCCCCTTTCTCCACAACCTCTCCAACATTTGTTGTTTCTTCCCTGTCCATTTTTGCCATTCTAACTGATGTAAGGTGGTATCTCAAATGTGGTTTTGATTTGAATTTCCCTGATGGCTAATGATGATGAACAGTTTTTCATGTGTCTGTTAGCCATTTGTATGTCTTCTTCGGAGAAGTGTCTGTTCATGTCTTCTGCCCATTTTGTGACTTGATTATTTGTTTTTTGGGTGTTGAGTTTGAGAAGTTCTTTATAGATCTTGGATACCAGCCCTTTATCTGTAGTGTCATTTGCAAATATCTTCTGCCATTCTGTGGGTTGCCTCTTTGTTTTGTTGACTGTTTCTTTTGCTGTGCAGAAGCTTTTTATCTTGATGAAGTCCCAAAAGTTCATTTTTGCTTTTGTTTCACTAGCTTTTGGAGATGTATCTTGAAAGAAGTTGCTGTGGCCGATGTCAAAGGGGTTACTGCCTATGTTCTCTAGGATTTTGATGGATTCCTGTCTCACATTCAGGTCTTTCATCCATTTTGAGTTTATCTTTGTGTATGGTGGTAGAAAATGGTCGAGTTTCATTCTTCTGCGTGTGGCTGTTCAATTTTCCCAGCACCATTTATTGAAGAGACTGTCTTTTTTCCATTGCATGTTTTTTCCTGCTTTGTCAAAGATTATTTGACCATAGAGTTGAGGGTCCATATCTGGGCTCTCTATTCTGTTCCATTGGTCTATATGTCTGTTTTTGTGCCAGTACCATGTTGTTTTGGTGATCACTGCTTTGTAATATAGCTTGAAATCGGGCAACCTGATGCCCCCAGCTTTTTCTTTTTCAACATTTCCTTGGCAATTTGGGGTCTTTCCTGATTCCATACAAATTTTAGGATTGTTTGTTCCAGCACTTTGAAAAATGTCATTGGAATTTTGATTGGGATGGCATTGAAGGTATAGATTCCTCTGGGTAGCATAGACATTTTAACAATGTTTATTCTTCTGATCCATGAGCATGGAATGTTTTTCCTTTTTTTTTTTTTTTTTGTATCTTCTTCAATTTCTTTCATGAGTGGTCTGTAATTCCTAGAGTATAGATCTTTTACCTCTTTGGTTAGGTTTATTCCGAGGTATCTTATGGTTTCTGGTGCTATTGTAAATGGGATCGTTTCTCTAATTTCTCTTTCTACAGTTGCATTGTTAGTGTATAAGAAAGCAACTGATTTCTGTGCATTGATTTTGTATCCTGCCACATTACTGAATTGCTGTATGAGTCCTAGTACTTTGGGGGTGGAGTCTTTTGGATTTTCCACATAAAGTATCATGTCATTTGCAAGAACAGAGTTTGACTTCTTCTTTGCCAATTTGAATATTTTATTTCTTTTTGTTGTCTGATTGCTGTTGCTAGGACTTCTAGTATTATGCTGAACAATAGTGGAGAGAGTTGGCATCCTTGATGTGTTCCTGATCTTAAGGGAAAGGCTCTCAGCTTTTCCCCATTGAGGATGATATTCGCTGTGGGTTTTTCACAGATGGATTTTATGAAATTGAGGAATGTTCCCTCTATCCCTATACTCTGGAGAGTTTTAACCAGGAAAGGATGCTGTATTTTGTCAAATGCTTTTTCTGCATCAATTGAGAGGACCATATGGTTCTTCTCTCTCTTCTTATTAATGTGTTCTAGCACATTGATTCATTTGCGAATGTTGAACCACCCTTGCATCCTGGGGAAAAATCCCACTTGGTCGTGGTGGATGATCCTTTTAATGTATTGTTGGATCCTACTAGCTAGGATTTTGTTGAGGGTTTTGGAACCCATATTCATCAGGGATATCAGTCTGAAATTCTCCTTTTTGATGGGGTCTTTGCCTGGTTTGGGGATTAAGGTAATGTTGGCCTCATAGAATGTGTCTGGGAGCTTCCCTTCTGTTTCTATTTTTTGAAACAGCTTGAGGAGAATAGGTATTATTTCTTCTTTGAATGTTTGGTAGAATTCCCCAGGGAATCCATCAGGCCCTGGACTCTTGTTTTTTGGGAGGTTTTAGATCACTGCTTCAATCTCATTACTGGTTATTGGCCTATTCAGGTTGTCAATATCTTCCTGTTTCAGTCTTGGCAGCTTATAGGTTTCCAGGAAGGCCTCCATTTCATCCAGATTGCTCAGTTTGTTGGCATATAGTTGTTGATAATAATTTCTAATAATTGTTTCTATTTCCTTGGTGTTAGTCATGATCTCTCCCCTTTCATTCATAATTTTATTTATTTGGGTCCTTTCTCTCTTCTTTTGGATAAGTCTGGCCAGTGATTTATTGATCTTATTAATTCTTTAAAAGAACCAGCTTCTAGTTTTGTTGATCTGATCTACTGTGTTTTTGGTTTCTAATTCATTGATCTCTGCTCTAATCTTAGTTATTTCTCTTCTAATGCATGGCTTAGGCGTCGTTTGTTGATTTTTTCTCTAGTTCTTTAAGGTGTAGAGTTAGTTGGTGAATTCGGGATTTTTCTTTTTTTTTTTTGAGTGAGGCTTGGATGGCTATGTATTCCCCCTTAAGACCGCCTTTGCAGTATCGCATAGGTTTTGGACCAGTATGTTTTCTTTCTCATTGGTTTCCATGAATTGTTTAAGTTCTTCTTTGATTTCTTGGTTGACCCAAACACTCTTGAGCAGAGTGGTCTTTAGCTTCCAAGTGTTTGAATTTCTGCCAAACTTTTTCTTGTGATTGAGTTCCAGTTTTAAAGCATTATGGTCTGAGAATATGCAGGGAATAATCTCAATCTTTTGGTATCGGTTGAGACCTGATTTGTGACCTAGTACGTGGTCTATTCTGGAGAAAGTTCCACGTGCGCTTGAGAAGAATGAGTATTCTGTTGTTTTAGGGTGGAATGTTCTGTATATATCTATGAGGTCCATCTGGTCCAGTGTGTCATTCAAAGCTCTTGTTTCCTTGTTGATTTTCTGCTTAGACGATCTGTCCGTTGCTGAGAGTGGAGTATTGAGGTCTCCTACAATTAACGTATTGTTATCAATATGACTCTTTATTTTGGTTAACAGTTGGCTTATGTAGATGGCTGCTCCCATGTTGGGGGCATAGATATTTACAATTGTTAGATCTTCTTGTTGGATAGACCCTTTAAGAATGATATAGTGTCCTTCTGTGTCTCTAACTACAGACTTTAGTTTAAAATCTAATTTTTCTGGTATAAAAATTGCTACCCCAGCTTTCTTTTGAGGTCCGCTGGCATGGAAGATGGATCTGCATCCCTTCACTTTCAGTCTGAATGTATCTTTAGGTTCAAAATGAGTCTCCTGTAGACAGCATATGGATGGGTCCTGTCATTTTATCCAATCTGCAACACTGTGCCATTTTATGGGAGCATTTAGGCCGTTCACTTTGAGAGTGATTATTGAAAGATATGAATTTATTGTCATCGTGTTGCCTGTGAAGACCTTGTTTTTATAGATTGTCCCTGTAAATTTCTGTTGTAGATCACTCTTGGGGTCTTTCTCCTTTTATCAAGCCCCCTTAATATTTCTTGCAGGGCCAGCTTAGTGGTCATATATTCTTTCAGTTTCTGCCGGTCTTGGAAGCTCTGCATCTCTCCATCCATTCTAAATGGCAGCCTTGCTGGATAAAGTACTCTTGGCTGCATGTTCTTCTCGTTTAGTACCCTGAACATGTCTTGCCAGGCCTTTCTAGCTTGCCAGGTCTCTGTGGATAGGTCTGACGTTATTCTGATGTTCCTCCCTCTGTACGTAAGGAATCTCTTCCCCCTAATTGCCCTTAAGATGGTTTCCTTGGTTCTAACATTTTGCGAGTTTTACTATTACATGCCAGGGTGTTGCCTGTTTTCTTTGATCTTAGGAGGGGTCCTCTCTGCCTCTAGGACGCGAATGTTTGTTTCATTCCCCAGATTAGGGAAGTTCTCAGCTACGATTTGCTCAAATATATCTTCTAGTCGTCTCTCTCTCTCCACCCCCTCTGGGATCCAATAATTCTGACATTGGAACGTTTCATGGTGTTACTTATTTCTCTGATTCTATTTTCATGGATTCTGAGTTGTTTTTTCCTGGCCTCCTTTTTTCCCTTTTTATCTATTAAATGGTCTTCCAGGTCACTAATTCATTCTTCTGCCTCACTTACCCTAGCTGTTAGATTATCTAGATTAGATTGCATCTCATTGATAGCATTTTTAAATTCTGCCAATTCAGCTTTCATTTCTGCCCTCTATGTTGCCATTAATTGATTTCTCCATTCTAGCTGTTGTCTTCATAATTGCTAGCCTGGATTCCTTCTCTGGCATTTTGGTTATATCTGAATCCATTTGTAAATCTGCAGCATAAATCATAATCTCTGAGTCTTTCCTATTTTGGGTGTTCCTCCTCCTAGTCACTCTGTTGATGGGTGGTTGAGGGAATGAGTAGAGTCCAAATTATTGACCACAACCCAAGCAAGATGCACCTGTTTTCTAGGGACTTTAGGCTTGCTGGCCTCTTGTTTTCCCAGCCTGTCTTCTGGGGGAGGGGCCTGTCACGCTGTTACTCAAGCAACCCTGTTTGGGCAGAGTTGTCCTGCCCCCCTGTGGCAGGGGATGGGCTCAGTGGGAACCAGTTTTTGGGGGCTTTTGTTCTCTGGTGGCTTTCCCTGGCGGTTTTCCGTATCTCTTCTGAGAATCAGAGCAAAAGAGACCATTTCCAACCCTCTGCCTCAGAGCAGAGAGTTTGCCTTCTGTGCTTCAGTGAGCTCTCCAGGCCACACTATCTCTGTTTCTGTCTGTGCTGCTATAAGCGGCACTCCTGGGTTGTGCACCCCTCAGCAGTGCTCCCAGTTCTTGCATCCAGGTCGGGGCATGTCTCTGCCCATTGTGTCTCTAAAACCACCAGCCGCCCCCAGTTCGCATGTGCAGCCCTGCCCCTTGGGTTTCCGTCCAGGGGGCTGCCCTAAAGTCCATTACCCACCTTTACCAGTCTGTGAGTCTGTGCCCTGTCCCCTGTCACTCACTGGCAGTGTAGGATCCCCATGGCCAGGCTCCTTCCTGCTGCTGTTTATCCTCTGATATATGCCCGTGAAATCACGGCTCCCCACTTCATACCTCGAAACCAACCACCTGTGATATTCTGTTTGTAGAGATCCAGATCTTCTTACATCTCAGGCTGATTTCATGGGTGTTCAGAGTGGTCTGGTAGATATCCAGCTCAATTCTGGGGACCAGTTGGAATAGGGTCCCTTACTCCTCCACCATCTTTTCCCTCTCCCTCTCCCCACATTTTAAATGTGGGACAAACTCGAGGTGTTTGAACAAAACAAAATTTATCAAGAATAAATTAAAGCCTTATAATTGAAACAGAAATCACGTGGATTATACACAAAATTAGATTATCAGTAGTATATGTGAAAACTTTGGGGAAAACTGAAATCATCCAAATATCCAAAGAGTAATTAATAAATCATGGCATATACACACAGAGAAATACAGTACCCACAAGTTACCATGTTTTCAAAGAACATGTGATGATATGGGAATCTGGGAATCTGTGTTAAAATATAAGCCAGAAAATCATAGTGGATTTAATACACCACTCTCAGTAACAGAATAAGCAGACAAAAATTCATAAGGACATGGAAGTTTTTATTTTCCAAAATAAACACACTGTATCATGGGCTTATATAAAACACTGCACTCAAAAACTGCAAAACACACATTCTTTTAAAACATATTAGGAACAAATTTAGTTATTCAGACCATAAAGCAAATCTTATTTCAATAGACTAAAAGTTTCCTTAATAAAATAACAAGTTAACATTCTATGAATATTTTACAGAGGTTTCTGAAGCTTACAAAACATCTTGGCCTATGACTTAATGGCTACATTAACTCTGCCTTCTGTTCAAATAGAGCTGACTTCTATCATGCCAGCTGGCCTTTCTCAATAACTGTATCCTAGCCTCAGCTTTCAGTCTCCTAAGCTTCAAATCTCTGCACCCTCCCCAGCCCCACACTGATAGCTCTCTTCCTTATATGCAAAGTGGGTATAATAGCATATATCTTGCAAGGTTACTGTGAAAATTAGATGTGATTTAGATCTAGAGCAATGCCTAATGCATAGTAGACATTCATAAATTATAGCTACTGTTTTGTGAAAGCAGCATTTAGAAATGCATATTCAGAGGGTTTTGAAGATTACTGCATGGCCCTTCAAATCTATTTCACATTGTTCTGCCCTGGTATTCTCAAGAGAACTGGGACTGGGCCCAGATGGGTTCTGATCACCAGGCCATGAACAATGTAGGATGCCACCTACCCAGAGAAAGAACATTTTGTCTTTACACAAAAGTAGCATCAAATCACCCAGATGTGGGGCACTGGGCTGCACCACGTGGGTGGTAAGCACTGTTGTCTAATGCATACAAATCACTCTCAGCTCTCAAAGCTACTCCAGGGGGAAGACACGTTTGCTAATTAGTCTGAAGGTATCCTATAGACTGACAGTGGCCTTAGACAAAGACACTGGGAGGAGTGGTCCTTTTTTCCTCCATTGTACATTGCTAGGTTGGGGTGTGAAGTCTGGAATTATGTAGTTAAACTCTAATTATAAAGATGATAACGCATAGAGCATTTATTCCTCATAGCAAACAAGTGGGCTTAGTTCTTTGATTTTCCTCTACTTTGCATATGAAGAGACTAAGGTACAACCTCTAGGTGGCAGAGTTAGGATTTGAACCCAAGGCCAAGCTTAGCCTCTACACTACAACCCCTGTAGACAGGACAATGAAAATGACACGTTTTATAGGACAAGATGAGGACCCTGAAGATGGAAGGGACCCCAGTCCTCAGTGATATTACACAGTCACTGAATCAACCTTGCCTGTGTTCACTCTACCTTGGGATTTCTCAATATGTAGATCATCAATCTGCTTGTTGTTCGAGTCTCTTTAGGATGGAGTTTTTGGTTCCTTGTGACCGAAAGCATAGGAAAAGAAAGGAACAACGGGTGGTACAAGATTATGGACAGGATCCCAAACTCCTAAGAGGCCTGGACTCAGAACATGTTTATGATGGGGTGGTGGGTGGAAAGGGAAAGATAATGTGAACTTCAGGAAGTCCTAACACTTCTGGTCCAGAAAAAGCAGCTCAACAAATCACCCAAAAAGAAAGAGGATCTGAAGAGGAATGGTTGAAAACATGGGGAAGGAATTCCATTGATGAATATTCAATATCTTACCTCTTATTGTATATCTTACCTTTTTATTATCCTCCTTGACCACATTGAGTGACCATCCAGTAGATGCTAAATGAAACTAATAATAACTAGTCACAACACCCCTTGAGTTGCATTTGTCAGGGGGCAAGACAATCTGCAAAGTAATTGTTCCTGCTACATTTTCCCACATAAATTAAGCTCTCTGTAGAATTTAGCTATCAGAGAGATGTTAACTGATGTTGGAAATTGAAGATAAAGGTAGAAAGGTAGTGTTTGGGAGTTTGGGGCTTTGTTTTTATCATTTATCAACTACAGCTGCCAAGGCTTAAGAAAACATTTAAAAAAATAAAAAACAGTACAGCCTACCCACAACTGACTCCAAGTAATTACAACACTTTAAAATAACATAGTGATGAGCTAGGAAAGGTTTATCCAAAGCCAATGACACAATTCTTAGATCACCAAGTGCAAATTAATTTCCTTATATTGAGAAGCAAAGAGGGTATAGAGCATAAGAAAATAATAGAGGTGCAATGTGTTTCTCAGCGCTATCTTGAGGCCACCCAAAAGGCAACAGTTTATAAGTAATTTTACAGGAGAGAAGGGGAGCACACTTTTCCCTACCTAATCAGCTGAGTGTAGTAAAAACAGAACAGACTATATTAAATTCACTTTGTTTCAAACAAGAGTCACAAGGGGCACCTCGGTGCTCAATTGGTTAAGTATCTGACTTGATTTCAGCTCAGGTCATGATCTCAGTGTCCTGGGATGAAGCCCCATGTGCTCAGCAAGGAGTCTGCTTGAAGATTCTCTCCCCTTACCTCTCCCCTTCCCCAAATAAATAAATCTTTAAAAAAAAGACAAGAGTCACAAAAACAATAAAAAAATAAAATAAAAATAAATTCACTTTGACAATGTGGAAAGAACACTAGACCAGGACTGACTCAGGACACGAAATGGATAAGCCGTAACCCCTTCCCTGAAGAACCCAGTCTGTGGCCTCTAACCTGAGCAACCACAGTACTGATTCTAGTTCCAGCTCAATGTGGTACCTCAGCTCTCTTCCCCAGGGGGCAGTTTGACCACTTCTCCCCAAACAAGAAGTAACTTAGGGAAAAACACCTAAATCCCCATGTCTTTTGCATAAAGTGAGGGGTTTGGGGGAAATGAATTCTGTTGCATCAATCAGTGTGGAAAATAAGGCTTTCCTCTCTCTACAAGCCTAAGATTCTATGATGGTTAACTTCTTTGGAGGCTCTACATGAGAATTATTAGTTTTCTGAGCTCCTCTCCTATGGGCCACGAAAGAAAGAGAGGTACATGGTTAGAGATGGGAACAGTTTTCTATTCTATCCATTCATGCTGTCAGTCAGTGAGTCAGTTGTTGAAATGAACAGATATCTGCATTTCATTGAATGCCCACCATGAAAAAGAGCCATACTGAGCCCTAAGGGTACAAAACAATGAAATAAGACATATTTCTGCCCTGGGGCTTCACATTCAGATGCCTCTGAACCCAGGGTCTGGGTAGTGAACTCAATATCTACCACAAAAGATGAATCTACTAAAAACATAGGCCACTGGCTTTATGTCTCAGGATCAAAATCAGGTTATCTTTGCTTAAAGCAGCGTTGTTGGGAGTGACCCCGCCCACTTGCTTTGTGTTAAGTATGGCCCATCCCTGCTCTAAATCAGGGGAGACTTAGGGTTCCAGATCCTCCTTGAAATCACATGTGACCATAAGAGGACATTAGCACCAGGAGACCCTGGAAATCGATGCACTTTATTTGATTGTGAGGATGGCAAAATATGCCTCAACTGCACACACCAGTATCTGAAAGCAAACTTGGCCCCTGATGGTAAAATTCAGCATGCAGAACGATTGTTCTGATTTCCTGAGGGACATGTGATAACTGATTCACAAATATAAATAGGCACAGGCTTCCTACAAAAGACTGTTTTTCATATCATTTGAGTAGATTTTTATTAGAACTGTATTTCATCTTTTATCAATGGCTTATTTTAAAAAGCTAGGATTTATAATGCGCATGAAAATTTTTTTCTTGGTTAGGAACCACTCAACCAGGTGCCTGAAAGGCTCTCATGAATTCAAAATGTAGTTTACAGCTGCACGCCGCCCCCCTGTCAGCCTAGCAGGAGCCATTAGAGCTCACAGCTGTTGGATTATGTCCATCTACCTCTACAGTCCACACATGGCAGAAGGCTCAAGGCTCAGCAACATGGCATTCCCATTCGATGAAGCGTGTGGTCCTCCATCACTGTGGGCTTAAGTGGTTCCTTCCTTCCTTCCTTCCTTCCTTCCTTCCTTCTCTCCCTCTCTCCCTCCCCCCCTCCCTTTCTTTCTTCCTTGCTTTCCTTCTTTCCTCCTTTCCTTCTTTCTTTCTTGCTGTTGTGGTTAATTTTTTTTCAGTCAAGGATGTTGATTTAACCTATTTAGGATGATTCTATAATACATAACAGTATACTACTACTTTACAAAAAGTAAACAAGAGACTGACTGCATTCCTAAAGTCAAGAGTCTGGATATTTTGACTGACAGGATTAATTGAAACTGGTTAAGAGCTCAGGACCTGCAACCTGACTGTGAGAATGTGAATCCTAGCTCCAACACTTGCTAGCAATGTGATAGTGAGCAAGTTATAAACTTGTGCCTCAGCTTCCTCATCTATGAAATGGGTCAGTATAGTACAGCTCACTAGTGGTTGTGAAGATGCAATGAGTTAAGGTTCATAAAGTACTTAGAACAGCTTATGGTACACAAAGATAATAACTTTTATATAGAGCTTGCTAATAAGAACTTAATAAATATTTGTTCTTATTTATCCTAAGCCAAACCATGATTATTTCTTGGACTTAGCTGCTCCACTGATTTTTTCTACTCTCCTTAATTTCTTCTCCACATAGTAGAGAACTATTTTCAACACAAAAATTGTCCATGGCTTAGAAATTAGTTTGTAAACTTTAAGGCAGAAGAAATCACCCATTTTCTTCATACTCTAGTTGATAAAGTTGTATCCCATGGGAATATAGGTTGACAAATCTGATCCTGCTATATGTGTCCACTGGAATGGACCAGTTGAGTCAATGACCAATGGTAGATGGTGTGAACCAGGTTTTTCACTGTAGAAGTGGGAGCTACAGATAAGCATGGGAAGATGCTAGAATGATCCATGTGATAATGAATGAGAGGTGGAATCATCAGTACTGTCTTAGTCCACTCTGGCTACTATAACAAAATACCATAAACTGAGTGATTTATAAACAACAGAGATTTATTTTTCATAGTCCTGGAGGCTGAGGATTCCAAGATCAAGGCCCTGGCAGATTCAGTCTGATGAGAGCCTACTTCCTGGTTCCTAGATGGCTGTCTTCTTGCTGTGTGTTCACATGGCAGAAAGGGCAAGAGAGCTCTCTGGGTCTCTTTCATAAGTTCAAAAATCTTATCCATGAGGACCCCATCCTCATGACCTAATAATCTCTGAAAGGCCCCACCTCCACATACCATCACATTGGGGATTAGATTTCAAAATATTAATTTGGGGAGGACACAATCATTCAGTCTATAGCAAGTATAAACTCATGTTTAGCTTAATAGATACAGGTGGTTATATACAAAAATATTAGTAAATATGTGTATATATACAGAGTAATATACACACATACATTTCTTTGCTGTCAGTTGAGAGAGCCCAGCAGCAATGGCACCAAAATCTGAATAATCTATGGACTTTCATCAGTTAATAACAATGTATTTGTTCATTAGGATAAGACAAATGTACCATTGTAATGTAAGATATTAAAAATAGGAGAAACCAAATGCAGGCTATATGGATACTTCCTATACTATTTTTTGCAATCTTTCTGTAAATCTACTCTTAAAAAATTAAGTTTATTTTAAAAAAAAGACATTTGTGCATGCCATTTGCTCATTTGAAACTCACCACTGACCTCTGGTTAATATTCCTACTTCTCCAAATTCTCATCAGGCCCTAACCCACAGGGTCCCACCCACTCCTAAGTTCCCCTTTCCAGCAGGGACCCTTCTGTGTCCTCCATGCACTGCCTCTGGAGGTCCACAAAAGAGTAATCTCCTAAGCCTTCACACATTCGTCTCTGCTTGCCATACTCTTACCCTCATTTCTGATGAAGGGGCTAAACCAGATCAGATGTCAGGCTTTCATCAACACAATTATCATGGTGGACTCATAAATAACTAGCCCCCAGCTACATAGCTCAGTAACAGAGCTGGGATCTTTGGGTCATATCTTTCCTTCCAAGACCTGTATCACTTTTAGGTCCCTCACTTTCAACTTTGCGGATGTTCTGATTAGCATTTTCTTCTCATTTCAACATGGCCTTTATGATGCTAGATATGTAGTTACCAGTTGTTAAGAACTACTTCAGGAGAGTCTTGCCTTTTCCACGGTAACCAAACAAACATATGCTACAAGGGTATCACTCTCCTCCTCTTGGAGAAAGTCAGCCAATAATCCCATCTGTACCATGGCAGCAGATGAGCCTTCCGTGAATTAATTCCTCTACCACCAGCTGCCTGGGCAGTTCTCCCTGTTGCCAACAGGGCTGATTTCCTCAGTGCTCCGTCTGCTCAAACATGGCACTGGCTTTGCAGAGGTTGCTTATAGCATAGACTCTCAGCTTATCTATCTTCTTCTTTTCTAACAAGCAAAACCTGCATGATTTCCAATTACTTTCTGGAGAAGAAACTCCACAGTGAAAAATGAAGCAAATTGTTCAAGGTGATATTTTGAATTAGGGTGCTCCAGATTTCACTGTCAATACTTCCATAAAAGTATAAATGATATATTCTTTCTCCCATTCCCCCCCACCACCAAAAAGGCTAGGAAACATCATAAACTTCCCAGTAGACCTGCCCAGGATTCCTAATAAAAATTTAAAAGCTTTTTCTTCTTCAGGCACCCCATTGAATCTTTGAAGTAACCCATAATGATCTTAATTGGCTGTGAATCTCTGAATTATTTCTACACCACATTGTGCTTCATTGTATTTTCCTTGTTGCTCTTAATAGAAGCTATTTTCCCCAATGGGTTTCAATGCTTCTAGTCTAACTCAAAAAAAGTCAGCAAAAATTGATCTCTAAAAAACACTCTTTATATGGCAGTAAATAAGATATTATAACAATGTTTAGCTCACTTTTTTTTTAGGTTACAGTGTTTATAAGTAAATGGTTTGAAGTCTGTTTGCAGAATAAGCCATTTTTAAATGGCCCCCAAATTAGTAAAAATGTCAGTATGCCTTTAGCTCCTCGCTTTTCCACATTTACTAACATTCTGAAATAAGCTTTGTATAGTTTATTTATAAAGAAAGCCAAGTACATGTGCAAATATCACCCTAGAATTACAGAAAATGGTTTCAAAAGGTTAAGCAATTCACCATCAGTATCAGTAAATACAGCTGCTAGATAAGAAAGGAATATCTAGACGAAAGAAGTACTATTGAATTATGTGGCCTCAGGAAGCTCTTAACAATAAAATATTTGAAATCACAATTTATAATAAACCTCAATTAACCAGAATCTGAAACCTTTAAATAATTGCAAACCCATGCCACGTCTGCCATCCCTTAGAGGAAAAATGTTTTTCAAATAGCAACTGTTGAAATAAAAACTGGTTTTTAACTGATCTTAAGAAAGTCATAAATTTCAATTAACCAGAAATACTATTCCAGTTAATTACCATTTCCACTAATAACAATGATGAAGTCCTTTCAAATGAGTAACTATAATCACAAAAGTGTCTTTGATGATGCCTTTCTAGAAGAATCTAGAAGACAGTTCTATCAGGTGCAAGTGACGGAAACTCCCAATTCATACTAGTTTACAGATAATTTATTGGTTCATATACTTTAAAAGTCTGGAAACAAATGTGTTGCTTCAGGTTACACATCAGCAGCAGCTGAAACGATATCACCAATGGCCCTGGACTTCTCCATCTCTCTGCCATACCTTCCCATGTCTGGTTTGTCCTCAGGCAGCTCCGCGACTCTCCTGCTGGTTGTGAATGGCTACAGCAGCTTTGAGTCTCACACCCGCAGGCCGCACCATCGAGAACAAGAGCGACTCTACCAGCGGCTGCTCTGAGAGATGAGAAAGTTCCCCTTTCCCGGAGGCCAATGTTACATTATATCTCTTTGATTCTGGTTGGATTATGCGCTCATCTATGAACCAATCCCTGTGGCCAGCGAGATTGGATGGCCAGCAGGCTTCCACCAATCACAGCCAAGTCTTGGAATTGTAGTTGGGCTGGAAAATTGAGGTTGTCACGAAAAAGGGAAACAAGAATTGATGCTGGGGAAACAAAAAACAGCTGTCTACTACAACAGCTACAAGGATCTCAAACTACCAAAACCAGAAAGCCCCCTGAGGTCAGCAGATGGAAATGAGAGCAGAGTTAATGAAAGCCAGCGGCTACCTCCAGTTATACCATGCTCAAGCCAGGCACATGCTTTTTTTTGCCATATACATTAAAGCACTGTAGAGGAGTTAAAATTACCTGGAAACTTGAAGATTGTGTAGTCGAAAGGCCACATAGAAATAGCCAGAACAAAAACAAAAACAAAGAAACACTGATCTTAAAAGCCCCAGGAAGATAACCATGTTCCCTGAAGGTAACATTTCAGGCTTTGGAGGCAGACAGATCTGGGTTTGCCTCAAAACTACACTCCTTATTGGCTGTGTAGTTACTTTCCCTCTTTAAGGCTCAGTTTTTTCACCTGAATAACAGAAATAATAAGACTTTCAATAATACTTAATTCATACAGTTACTGAGAATTAAAATAAGTTCTTGTAGGCAAAGCACCCAAATGCCTGGCACAGAGTAGGGACCCACTATATGCTTCTGTTGGGTCTAGGATTCTCGCCATCACCATGGATGTGTTCCAGGGAGTGATGGCATTACCTGGCTCTTTCCAACCACCACAAGACACAGTTGTGCCTCTGGGTTTGTTAGACAAAGCTAGAATCCTACCATAATGTCCCTGTTTTTGTTTTATTGTTACTTTTTCTGATTCTTGCTTGATGTATTGTTTTTTTTTTATTCTTATGTTAATCCCCATAAATTACATCATTAGTTTTAGATGTAGTGCTCCATGATTCATTGTTTGTGCATAACACCCAGTGCTCCATACAGAACGTGCCCTCCTCAATACCCACCACCAGGCCAACCCATCCTCCCACCCCCCTCCCCCGCAGAACCCTCAGTTTGTTTTTCAGAGTCCATCGTCTCTCATGGTTCGTCTACCCCTCCGATTTCCCCTGCTTCATTCTTCCCCTCCCGCTACCTTCTTCTTCTTCTTCTTTTTTTTTTTCTTAACATATATTGCATTATTTGTTTCAGAGGTACAGATCTGAGATTCAACAGTCTTGCACAATTCACAGCGCTTACCAGAGCACATACCCTCCCCAGTGTCTATCACCCAGTCACCCCCTCCCTCCCACCCCACCCCCCACTCCAGCAACCCTCAGTTTGTTTCCTGCGATTAAGAATTCCTCATATCAGTGAGGTCATATGATACATGTCTTTCTCTGTTTGATTTATTTCGCTCAACATAATACCCTCCAGTTCCATCCACGTCGTTGCAAATGGCAAGATCTCATTCCTCTTGATAGCTGCATAATATTCCATTGTGTATATATACCACATCTTCTTTATCCATTCATCTGTCGATGGACATCTTGGCTCTTTCCACAGTTTGGCTATTGTGGACATTGCTGCTATAAACATCGGGGTGCACGTACCCGTTCGGATCCCTACTTTTGTATCTTTGGGGTAAATACCCAGTAGTGCAATTGCTGGATCATATGGTAGCTCTATTTTCAACTTTTTGAGGAACCTCCATACTGTTTTCCAGAGTGGCTGCACCAGCTTGCATTCCCACCAACAGTGTAGGAGGGTTCCCCTTTCTCCGCATCCCCACCAACATCTGTCCTTTCCTGACTTGTTAATTTTACCCATTCTGACTGGTGTGAGGTGGTATCTCATTGAGGTTTTGATTTGGATTTCCCTGATGCCGAGCGATATTGAGCACTTTTTCATGTGTCTGTTGGCCATTTGGATGTCTTCTTTGGAAAAATGTCTGTTCATGTCTTCTGCCCATTTCTTGATTGGATTCTTTGTTCTTTGGGTGTTGAGTTTGAT
>NW_023270415.1:6708102-6886032 GCF_011800145.1 Mirounga leonina
TGGTGTGAGGTGGTATCTCATTGAGGTTTTGATTTGGATTTCCCTGATGCCGAGCGATATTGAGCACTTTTTCATGTGTCTGTTGGCCATTTGGATGTCTTCTTTGGAAAAATGTCTGTTCATGTCTTCTGCCCATTTCTTGATTGGATTCTTTGTTCTTTGGGTGTTGAGTTTGATGAGTTCTTTATAGATTTTGGATACTAGCCCTTTATCTGATATGTCATTTGCAAATATCTTCTCCCATTCTGTCGGTTGTCTTTTGCTTTTGTTGATTGTTTCCTTTGCTTTGCAAAAGCTTTTTATCTTGATGAAGTCCCAATCGTTCATTTTTGCCCTTGCTTCCCTTGCCTTTGGTGATGTTTCTAGGAAGAAGTGGCTTCGGCTGAGGTCAAAGAGGTTGCTGCCTGTGTTCTCCTTTAGGATTTTGATGGACTCCTGTCTCACATTGAGGTCTTTCAACCATTTGGAGTCTATTTTTGTGTGTGGTGTAAGGAAATGGTCCAGTTTCATTCTTCTGCATGTGGCTGTCCAATTTTCCCAACACCATTTGTTGAAGAGACTATCTTTTATCCACTGGACATTCTTTCCTGCTTTGTCGAAGATGAGTTGACCATAGAGTTGAGGGTCCATTTCTGGACTCTCTATTCTGTTCCATTGATCTATGTGTCTGTTTTTGTGCCAGTACCATGCCGTCTTGATGATGACAGCTTTGTAATAGAGCTTGAAGTCCGGAATTGTGATGCCACCAGCTTTGCTTTTCTTTTTCAACATTCTTCTGGCTATGCGGGGTCTTTTCTGGTTCTATACAAATTTTAGGATGATTTGTTCCATTTCTTTGAAAAAAGTGGATGGTATTTTGATGGGGATTGCATTGAATGTGTAGATTGCTCTAGGTAGCATTGACATCTTCACAATATTTGTTCTTCCAATCCATGAGCATGGAACGTTTTCCCATTTCTTTGTGTCTTCCTCAATTTCTTTCATGAGTATTTTATAGTTTTCTGAGTACAGATCCTTTGTCTCTTTGGTTAGATTTATTCCTAGGTATCTTATGGTTTTGGGTGCAATTGTAAATGGGATCGACTCCTTAATTTCTCTTTCTTCTGTCTTGTTGTTGGTGTATAGGAATGCCACTGACTTCTGTGCATTGATTTTATATCCTGCCAGTTTACTGAATTCCTGCATGAGTTCTAGCAGTTTTGGGGTGGAGTCTTTTGGGCTTTCCACATAAAGTATCATATCATCTGCAAAGAGTGAGAGTTTGACTTCTTCTTTGCCGGTTTGGATGCCTTTGATTTCTTTTTGTTGTCTGATTGCTGTGGCTAGGACTTCCAATACTATGTTGAATAGCAGTGGTGATAGTGGACATCCCTGCTGCGTTCCTGACCTTAGGGGGAAAGCTCTCAGTTTTTCCCCATTGAGAATGATATTCGCTGTAGGTTTTTCATAGATGGCTTTTATGATATTGAGGTATGTACCCTCTATGCCTATACTCTGAAGAGTTTTGATCAAGAAAGGATGTTGTACTTTGTCAAATGCTTTTTCTGCATCTATTGAGAGGATCATATGATTCTTGTTCTTTCTTTTGTTAATGTATTGTATCACATTGATTGATTTGTGGATGTTGAACCAACCTTGCAGCCCAGGGATAAATCCCACTTGGTCGTGGTGAATAATCCTTTTAATGTACTGTTGGATCCTATTGGCTAGTATTTTGGTGAGAATTTTTGCATCCATGTTCATCAGGGATATTGGTCTGTAATTCTCCTTTTTGATGGGGTCTTTGTCTGGTTTGGGGATCAAGGTAATGCTGGCATCATAAAATGAGTTTGGAAGTTTTCCTTCCATTTCTATTTTTTGGAACGGTTTCAGAAGAATAGGTATTAATTCTTCTTGAAATGTTTGGTAGTATTCCCCTGGGAAGCCATCTGGCCCTGGGCTTTTGTTTTTTGGGAGATTTTGGATGACTGCTTCAATTTCCTTAGTGGTTATAGGTCTGTTCAGGTTTTCTATTTCTTCCTGGTTCAGTTTTGGTAGTTGATACATCTCTAGGAATGCTTCTATTTCTTCCAGGTTATCTAATTTGCGGGCATAGAGTTGCTCATAATATGTTCTTATAATTGTTTGTATTTCTTTGGTGTTGGTTGTGATCTCTCCTCTTTCATTCATGATTTTGTTGATTTGGGTCATTTTTCTTTTCTTTTTGATAAGTCTGGCCAGGGGTTTATCAGTCTTGTTAATTCTTTCAAAGAACCAGCTCCTAGTTTTGTTGATCTGTTCTACTGTTCTTTTGGTTTCTATTTCATTGATTTCTCTCTGAACGTTATTATTTCTCTTCTCCTGCTGGGTTTAGGCTTTATTTGCTGTTCTTTCTCCAGCTCCTTTAGGTGGAGGGTTAGGTTGTGTACTTGAGACCTTTCTTGTTTCTTGAGAAAGGCTTGTATTGCTATATACTTTCCTCTTAGGACAGCCTTTACTGCATCCCAAAGATTTTGAACAGTTGTGTTTTCATTTTCATTGGTTTCCATGTATTTTTTTAATTCTTCTTTAATTTCCTGGTTGACCCATTCATTCTTTAGTAGGATGCTCTTTAACCTCCATGTATTTGAGTTCTTTCTGACTTTCCTCTTGTGACTGAGTTCTAGTTTCAAAGCATTGTGGTCTGAAAATAGGCAGGGAATGATCCCAGTCTTTTGGTACCGGTTGAGACCTGATTTACGACCTAGGATGTGATCTATTCTGGAGAATGTTCCATGGGCACTAGAGAAGAATGTGTATTCCGTTGCTTTGGGATGGAATGTTCTGAATATGTCTGTGAAGTCCATTTGGTCCAGTTGTCATTTAAAGTCTTTATTTCCTTGTTGATCTTTTGCTTAGACAATCTGTCCATTTCAGTGAGGGGGGTGTTAAAGTCCCCCACTATTATTGTATTGTTGTCAATGTGTTTCTTTGCTTTTGTTATTAATTGCCTTATATAATTGGCTGCTCCCATGTTAGGGGCATAGATATTTACAATTGTTAGATCTTCTTGTTGGATAGACCCTTTAAGTAGGATATAATGTCCTTGCTCATCTCTTATTACAGTCTTTGGTTTAATATCTAATTTTTCTGATATAAGGATTGCCACCCCAGCTTTCTTTTGGTGTCCATTAGCATGGTAAATGGTTTTCCACCCCCTCACTTTCAATCTGGGGGTGTCTTTGGTTCTAAAATGAGTCTCTTGCAGACAGCATATTGATGAGTCTTGTTTTTTAATCCAGTCTGATAGCCTGTGTCTTTTGATTGGGGCATTTAGCCCATTTACATTCATGGTAACTATTGAAAGATAGGAATTTAGTGCCATTGTATTGCCTGTAAGGTGACTGTTACCATATATTGTCTGTGTTCCTTTCTGGTCTATGTTGCTTTTAGGCTCTCTCTTTGCTTAGAGGACCCCTTTCAAGATTTCTTGTAGGGCTGGTTTTGTGTTTGCAAATTCCTTTAGTTTTTGTTTGTCCTGGAAGCTTTTTATCTCTCCTTCAATTTTCAATGACAGCCTAGCTGGATAGAGTATTCTTGGCTGCATATTTTTCTCATTTAGTGCTCTGAATATATCCTGCCAGTCCTTTCTGGCCTGCCAGGTCTCTGTGGATAGGTCTGTTGCCAATCTAAGGTTTCTACCATTGTAGGTTACATATCTCTTCTCCCAAGCTGCTCTCAGGATTTTCTCTTTGTCTATGAGACTTGTAAGTTTTACTATTAGATGTCGGGGTGTTGACCTATTTTTATTGATTTTGAGGGGAGTTCTCTGTGCTTCCTCGATTTTGATGCCTGTTTCCTTCCCCAAATTAGGGAAGTTCTCTGCTATAATTTGCTCCATTATACCTTCTGCCCCTCTCTCTCTTTCTTCTTCTTCTGGGATCCCAATTATTCTAATGTTCTTTCGTCTTATGGTATCGCTTATCTCTCGAATTCTGCCCTCGTGATCCAGTAGTTGTTTATCTCTCTTTTTCTCAGCTTCTTTATTTTCCATCATTTTGTCTTCTATATTACTGATTCTCTCTTCTGCTTCATTTATCCTAGCAGTTAGCGCCCCCATTTTTGATTGCACCTCATTAATAGCCTTTTTGATTTCTACTGGGTTAGATTTTAGCTCTTTTACTTCTCCAGAAAGGGTTTCTCTAATAACTTCCATATTTTTTTCAAGCCCAGCTAGTATTTTTAAAGTGATGATTCTGAACTCAAGTCTGACATCGTACTAATGTCCGTATTGAGTAGATCCCTGGCAGTTGGTACTACCTCTTGTTCTTTTTGTTGAGGTGATTTTTTCTGTCTTGTCATTTTGTGCAGAGGAGAATAGATTAATGAGAGAACAAAATGCTAGCAGAGTAACCACGTCCACAGAAAATATACTCTAAACAAATCAGAAAAGACTTCCAGAAAGTGGTCGCTTTTCTGATGACAGAGTTGTTGCTATTCTTTTCTTCAATCTCCTGTTGAGTTTGTAGGTGTTCAGAATGGTTTGATCCCTATCCAGCTGAATTCCTGAGAGGAGACGAAATCCAGGTCTCCTACTCCTCCACCATCTTGCTCCGCCCCCCGCTTGATGTATTCTTGAATGGCAAGTTTCTCATATACAGGAACATATGATCGTTTCTGTATCTAAATACATATCTTTACACAAGGAATGATTTCTGTGATAATAAAGAGGAAGTGAAAAAAAGGACAGAGATGAGGGCAAAAAGAAGGTAGAGGAAATAACCACACTGCACACTTCAACAAAATAATCATAGCACTTTCAGGCAGTTAGTTCATCTATCCAGTTCCTCCGTCATTTGTAGTAAAACTTCATTTTTATGTATTTTCTTTTCAGAGTAAAGTAAATGTTCTCTTTCTTCCCAAGCCTTTATTTAACTTCATCACTCAGCAATTAAGATCAAAGCAGAGCAGCAATTTGTAAAGCACTTTGAAATTTCGATGAGAAGTATTATGCATGGACTAGGTACCAGGAACAATGAGAGGAAATATGAAAATAGGCAAGGAAAAATATGGTGGTGGCCTTTCTTTAACAAGAAGATTCACAGAGTGCCTCTTGTACATGGTGAGTATATCTGACACAACAGTATCTCGGTTCTATCTTGCTACCAGGCTTGTTCTAAATGAGCATTCCCACTGAGTGACTAATGAAATGTATATTCTTTTGTCACTTAAAATCTTCGATGCCTTGCAAAGTGGCAAAGGAGACAACCATATAATACATTGCACTAATCAGTGCTACACACTAAGAGAAGGAAGGGACTTTGTCCTGCATTCCCCTCCCCAACCAAGATTGTCCTGCCTTTTTCTAGGTGACAAGTGGTCTGATTATGACCTTTCGGACCTCAATTATAATTCTAATAGGAAATGTTTCAAGCCAGTTGGAAGAAGAACATCATTAGACAACGGTTCTAAATGCCCTGCAAAATATGCTATAATATAGACAGCTTCCTACTCTGACTATAGACTGAATAGGACTCAATAATTCCATTAATAGTAGGTAGATATATTTCTGGCACGTGAACTCAATACTCTGCTGCTAGATGATTTTTGAATGTATTACTTTTTATATATTGCTAACATGTTCAAATATGATCTCTGGGGGAAAAAAACCCATGTCTTGTATACTGTTTATTTTCCCTTCTGTAATGCCCAAACTTTTATTTCAAAGGCATAAATTCAACTGAAAAACATTTCATGATAGAATTTCCAAAGTAGATTCATTATTATCTGCCCAGGGCTTAACCTAAAAGTTAGGACTTTACTGTAGCTACACTGGAAGTGTATCATTTCAATTTTTGTTTTATTTTCTAATTAGTCATTGCTGACACATGGTAATGTATTTGATGTATATGTGTTAATCACTTTGTTCACATTTCATATTTTTTTTTTATTTTCAATTGACTGGGTTTTTTTTTTACTACAAAGTAATCAGTTTTCTTCCTTGCCAATACTTATATACTGATTTTTGTTCCGTGTCTTCCTATAGAAAACAGAACTTCCAAGCTAATGTTTACATAACAGTGAGGAGAGCTGTTATTAAGGATGGTTGCATCCTTAATTTGACCCTAATTTTAATGGTCTCTACTGACTCAGCTTTGCATTTAATCTGGACTTTGTTAAAGAAGCTATACTTTCTGTTTTCTTTTCAGGACGGATGTTAAGTTTTTGCAGTTAATGTCTCAACATTTATAAACATGATTCTATGTTTTGTTTATATTGAATCAACATTATAGTCTTGTGTTAACCATTTCATAAAAGGCTTTGCTTTTGGATTTTAATATGCACTGGAGTCGCAATTGCTAATAACTTATGTTGGCATTTCTTGTGTTTATTTGTGCATTAACATTGTGTATTTTTGTAGAATAAAAGAGCCACTTCTTGTCTTTATCTACATTATGAAAGTTTTTAGAGAATGGGAATTATTTCTCCCCTACATGCTTGAAATAATTTACCAAGAAAATTTCCTGTGCCTTTAAATAATGATTCCTTGCTAATATGGCTTATCCCATCATTAATGGTTTATTTAGGGAGATAAATGAAAAACTGAATAAAAGAAAAATAAACAAAAACAGTTAACAATACCAAATGGTCATTTCTTTGAAAATATCAACAAAACTGACAAACCTTAAGTTAGACTAAGAATATAGGGACAAAATGAAAATAATTCAAATCAGAAATTAAAATGAGGACATTACTATGAACCCACAGAAATATAAAGGATTATGAGACTACAATTAACAATTGTAGCCAACAAATGAGATAATCTAGATGATATGGACAAATTCTTTTTAAAAAATACACAAGGCACCTGGGTGGCTCAGTCATTAAGCATTTGCCTTTGGCTCAGGTCATGATCCTGGGGTCCTGGGATCTGGCCCCACATGGGGTTTCCTGCTCTGTGGGAAGCCTGCTGCTCCCTCTCCCATTCTTGCTGTTTGTGTTCCCTCTCTCACTGTCTCACTGTTTCTCTCTCTCTCAAAAAATAAATAAAATCTTTAAAAAAATAAAAAATACACAAATTACCTAAACTGACACACACAGAAAATAGAAATTCTGAAAGCTTTATAACAAGAGATTAAATCAGTCATCAAAAACCTTACAACAAAGAAAAATCTAGGACTAGATGGTTCACTTGGGAATTCTACATTTAAAGAATAAATTCCAGTCCTTGTCAAATACTACTTAAAAATAGAAGAGGAAAGAACACTTTCTGATTCTATGATACCAAAGCCAGAAAAGACATCATAAGAAAAACAAACTACCAACCAATGTCTCTTATGGATATGAAGAAAAAACTCAACAGCATACTAGCAAACTGAATTAAACAGTATATTAAAAGGATTATACACAGTGACCAAATAGGCTTTATCCCAGGAATGCAAAGGTGGTTCAACTTGAGAATATTAATCAATATACTACACCAATTAGAACAAAAGAAAACTAATGACATGATCACCTCAACTAATAGAGAAAACATTTGAGAAAATTTTTTATCATTTCATGATAAAAATCACTCAGAAAACTAGGAATAGGAGGAAAATTCCTCAACATGATTAAGGGCATTTATGAAAACCCACAGCTAACATTGTATTCAATGGTGAAAAACTGACAGCTTCCCCCCAGAAGACAAGGATGTCTGCTTTCACTCTATCTATACTATATTTTACTGGAAGTTCTAGCCAGAGTAATTATGCAATAAAAACAAATAAAGGTATTGATTGGAAAAGAAGAAATAAAACTGTCTCTTCTCACAGATGGCATGATCTCATATGCAGAAAATCCCAAAGAATACACATGCAGAGACACACACACACACAACCCTAGAGCTAATAAATAAATTCAACAGAGATGCAGGATACAAGATCAACATTCAAAAATCAGTTGAGTTTATATATACCACCAATGAATAATCCAAAAGGAAATTAGGAAATTATTCCATTTATAACAGTATCCAAAAGAATAAGATATCTGAAAAAATACCAAAGAGGTCAAAGATTTGTATAGTGAAAACAGAAAAGAAAAAGTTGTGAAATTAGACAAACTCAATAAATGGAAAGACATCCCATGTTCAAGGATTGGAAGACTTAATATTGATAAGATGCCAGTATTCCCCCAAGTGATCTGCAGATTCAAAAATTCCAAAATAGCCTATCAAAATTCCAATAAACTTTTTTTGCAGAAATGGAAAAGTTGATCCTCAAATGCATAGGGAATTGCAAATAGTCCCAAATAGCCAAAATAATATTGAAAAAGAACTAAGTTGGAGAGCTCACACTTTCCAATTTCAAAATTTACTTCTAAGCTACAGTAATTTACAGAACAATGTAGTTTGGGCATAAGGATAGACATATAGACTAATGGAATAGAATTAAGAGTTCAGACATAAGCCCACACATCTATAGACAATTGATTTTAGATAAGAGTGTTCAGGCCATCCAATGTGTAAAGAATAGTCACTTCAGTAAGTAGTGTTGTGGCAACTGGATATCTACATGCAGAAGAATGATGTCATACCCTAACTCACACCATATACAAAAATTAACTCAAAATGGATCAACAACCTAAATATAAGCACTAAAACCATAAAACTCTTAGAAGAAAACATAGGTGTAAATCTTCATGACCTTGGATTTGGCAATGTATTCTTATATAAAGCATCAAAAGCCTGAGCAACAAAAGAAGAATAAATTGGACTTCATCAAAATTAAAACTTCATGCATTGAAAGACATTATTAAGAAAGTAAAAAAATAACTTATAGAGGAAAATATTTGCAAATCACATATCAGGTTAAGAGTCTAGTATGCACAATATATGAAAACTCCTATAACTCAACAACACAAAAGACAACCCAATTTTTTAAAGATTCAAATGACTTGACAATATTTCTCCCAAAAATATATACAGTGACCATTAAGCTCATGAAAAGATGTTCAACATCATTAGTCATTAGTGAGATGTAAACTGAAACCACAATGAGATACCACTTCACACCTACTAAGATGGCAACAATTTTTTTTAATGGAAAATAACAGGAGTTGGTGAAGATATGAAGAAAATTACCCAAATGTCTATCAACAGATGAATGGATGGATAAATCTTAGTATAACCATACAACAGAATGTTATCATCCATAAAATGAATGAATTATTGACATATGCTACAATCTGAATGAATCCTGAAAACATTATGCTAATTGAGAGAACAGAGACACAGAAAGTTACATATCATAGAATTTCAATTATATGAAATACCCAAAATAGTTAAATCCGTAGAAACAGAAAGCAAATTGATGATTGCTAGGGGCTAGGGGACAGAGATTGGGGAGTAACTGCTTAATGAGTATGGAGTTTTTTGAGGGGTAGGGCAGCAAATTATTTAGAACCAGATAGTGGTTGTGATTGCACAACAAGTAAATGCCATTAAATTGTTCATTTTAAAATGGCTATGCTTGGGGTGCCTGGGTGGCTCAGTAGTTAAGCATCTGCCTTCAACTCAGGTCATGATCCCAGGGTCCTGGGATCAAGCCCCGCATCGGGCTCCCTGCTCAGTGGGAAGCCTGCTTCTCCCTCTCCCACTCCCCCTGCTTGTGTTCCCTCTCTCACTGTGTCTCTGTCAAATAAATAAATAAAATCTTAAAAAAATCATCAAAAACATACTGTCAAGTGAAAGCACATATTATAAAACTATAAGTGCAGTATGATCACATGTATTAAAAAAATAATAAAAAATAAAATGGCTATGCTTTATGTAAATATGTTATTTGAATTTCACCTCAATTACATTAAAGAAAAAAAACAAAAAGATGTCCTGAACAATGATAGTTCTCAATATAGAAGATCTGTGTGGAAAAACCCTTAAGGCAATACTTTGATTTTCCTATGGCAGAAATTTTCTTTTCCTTTTTCCCCTTTCCCAAGATATTCTTTAAAATATCTTGGATAATATTTATAATCCTACTCTTTTGACTAGATCCCATTCCCACTTTATCTAATCTTGAACTTCTCAAGTTGTCCCTCCTTTCTGCATTATCATTTTTTCTCTACCAGATGACTGCTATCAGCATTGCAACTAACTATGATATCTCCCATCTGAAAATAAACAAAGCAGGAATAGACTTCCTGTTGAGTTCTTCTGTAACCTGACACTAGAGGAAATTTATCTAACCATGAGTCAAAATCCAAATATATGAAATAAATGTATCCCATTTGATTTTATAAAAAGAAAATGAAAAATCCATAGAAAAAAACACCATAAGCAAGGTGAAAACAAAAACTGGGAAAAAAATATTTACAGCTTCCATCACAGATGAAGGATTAATGTCCTTGATATATAGGAAGCTTTTATTTATTTGTTTTAAGATTTTATTTATCTATTTGTCACAGAAAGAGAACACAAGCAGGGGGAGTAGCAGGCAGAGCAGGCAAAGCAGGCAGAGGGAGAAGCAGACTCCCCACTGAGCAAGGAGCCCAATGTGGGATTCCATCCCAAGACCCTGGGATCATGACCTGAGCTGAAGGTAGTTGCTTAACTGCCTGAACCACCCAGGCATTCCTATAAGGAGCTTTTAAAAACAGATTTTTTAAAAAATCAAAAGCCCTATTAAAAAAAAAAAAAGTCTTATGGGAAAGACCCCATAAAAATTGGTCTTAAATATGTAAAATGTCGTTAAAACTTGCTCATTCATGTTTTAAAAAAGCAAATTAAAAATACACTAAGATTTCATATATTTCTGTTAGACTGACAAACATCTAACTTTGCAGCACACACTATTATCAAGACTGGGGAAATAAATAGTTCTTTCTAACCTTATGACTGGAAATGCAAAATCGTGCAACATTCATGAAGGGGACTTCGGCACTATCTAGTAAATCTCCTACAAATTCACATTTTGGCCCATCAATCACATTTGTGGAGGTCTACACCAATAAGCCACTGGCAAAATGCAAAAAGATGCATACAAGATATTTATTGCTGTACTACTTTTTTAAAAATATTTTATTTTATTTTATTTTATTTTATTTTTATTTTTCGAGAGAGAGTGAGTGTGCAAGCAGAGGCAGGAGAGCAGGAGGAGGGAGAGAGGGACAGGGAGAAGGAGAGGGAGAATCCTAAGCAGACCCCATGCCCAGCACAGAGGCCGACGTGAGGCAATCTCATGACCTGAACCAAAATCAAGAGTCAGACGCTTAACCAACTGAGCCACCCATGTACCCCTTAAAAAATATTTTTTACAATCAACAAAATGCACCCATTTTAAGTGTAAAAATGAATTTTGACAAATATTCATACCCATGTAACCACCACACCAAAGAAAATTTAAAATATTTCTATTACCCGAAAAGTTTTCTCCTGATTCTTTATAATCAATCCACTTCCACTTCTGGCCCAAGAGCAACCACTGATCTTTCTGCCATTAGAGATGTGTTCATATTTTCTAAGAGCTCACATAAATGAAACCACTCAGAATGTATTTCCTTGTATCTGGTTTCTTCCATGCAACAAAATGTTTTAGAGATTCCTCCACGTTGTTGCATATGCCAAGAATTTATTCCTGTATATTACAAAGTCATTTTCTGTTGTATAAATATACCATATGTCCATGCATATCTGAGTTATTACCAGCTTGGAGATATTACAAATAAAGAAAGCTGCTTTGAATATTCATATGCAAATACATGAACATTCATCTTATTTCTCTGGTAAATAACTAGCAGTAGAATTTCTGGATGAAACAAGTGTATTCTCAAATTTACACAAAATGCCTGTTTCTCCAGGTCTTTGCCAAAACTCGGTATTGTCCATCTTTTAAAATTTTAGCTTTTGTTTTGTAGTGGTATTGTATTATGCTTTTCATTTTTATGTCCTAGACTGGAAATTATATCGAGCATCATTTTGTATACTCATTTGTGATTCTTACCTTTGGTAAATTATTGGTCAAATAGTTTTTTAAATTAGGTTGTTTGTCTTCTTATGACTGAGTTTTAAGAGTTCTTTATATATTCTGGATAGCGGTTTTATATCAGATATTTGATTTGCAAATATTCTCCTCCCAGTTTTTGGCTCATCTTCTTGTTTCCTTAATTGTACTTTTTTAAGAACAAAAGTTTTCAATTTTAATGAAATCTAATTTATTGTTTTATTTGTCTCTTTTTACCGTGCAGTCTCTAAGAAATACATGTTAAACCTAAATCACTAAGGTTTTTCCAATGTTTTAACCTGTAAGTTTTGTAGAGTTAGCTCTTACATTTAGGCATATGATCTATTTTAGTTAATTCTGCATATAGAATGAACGAGGAGTCTTTTTTTTTTTTTTACATTTGGATGTCCAATTGTTATGGGACCATTTGTTAAAAAGAGTTACCTAGGCAACTTCATTCAAAATCAATTGACTATAAATGCATGAGTTTATTTTTATATTCTCTATTCAGCATCATTGATCTTTATGTTTACCCTTATACCTTTATCTGCACAGTCTTGTTTCCTTAATTCTATAGTAACTTTCAAAATCTGGTAATATAAGACCTCCATCTTTGTTTTTTTCAAAATTTTTGGGGTATTCTGAGTCTCTTACATCTAATTAATGTTTTGGAAGTAGGCTTCAAATTCTACAAAAGCATTCTGAGATTTGGATGGGGATTGCACTGACTCTTTAGCTCAATTGGGAAATAAATTATTATCTTATAAATATTAAATCTTTCAACCCACGACATGGAATATCTCTTCATTTATTTAGATTTTCTTTACATTTTCTCAGCAACATCTCATTATTTTGGGTGTGTACAATTCTTACACCTCTTTGGTTAAATGTATTACTATTTTACTCTTTTTTATGTTATTGCAAATAGAATTCTTTCATTAATTTCATTTTCAGGTTACTTGCTACTAGTATATATCAATGTAATTGATTTTGCATGCCAATCATGTATCCCGCAACCTCAGTAAACTCATTTATTAGATCTATTAGGGAATTTTTTGTTTCATAAATTCTTTACAATTTTCTACATGCAAGATCATGTGATCTGCAAATAAACAGTTTTACTTACTCTTTTTCAACCTAGAAAACTCTTTCTGTTGTCTTCTTGCACTGGCTAAAACCTCTAGTACAATGTTAATAAATGTGAAAACAGACTTCCTTGTCTTATTTCATGTCTTAGAGGGAAAGCATTTATTCTTCACCACTTAGTATCATCTTAGCTGTACGTTTTTTGTAGGTGCTTTATCAGGTTAAGGAAAGTCTCTGTTTCTAGTTCCTATCACGAATAAATGTTGGACTGTCTAAAGCTTTTCCTGCATCAGTTAAGAGGTTGTTAGACATTAATTTTTAATAATTAACTTTTAATTTTAATTTAATATTTAACTGATATTTATTTTGTTTTAAAAATTGTTTAGGCAGACAGTTGGTATTGAGGTACGAAGCGGAGAGCCGTGATTCTGTGGGCAGATATCAGAGGAAAAATGGCAGCAGGAGGGTGCCTGGACATGGGGATCCTACACCGCCGGTGAGTGACAGCCTCGGGCGCTGCGGACGGGGCACAGATTCGCAGACCGGTAGCATCAGGAAAGAACTTTAGGGCAACCCCTGGAGTGGAAAACCAGACCAGAGGGGTCGCACGCACGTGAACCGCAGGCACCCTGGACAGAAACCGCAGCGACAGTCGCGTGCATGCGAACTGCAGCCTCCGAGACAGAAACCTGGTGCACCGGGGTCGCGCATGTGAACTGCAGTCCCCGGGAGTGGAAACCCCAAGCAGCGGAGTTGCGCGCGCTTGAATTGGGAGCAGTGGGCGGTTTTAGAAGCACAAAGGGCAGAGACATGCCCCGACCTGGAGGCAGGACTGGGAGCGCTGCGGAGGGGCACACAACCCAGGACGCTGCAGTTTATAGCAGCACGGACAGTAACGGAGACAGTCTGGCTTGGAGAGCTCACTGAAGAACAGACTGAGGTCTCTCTGCTCTGAGGCAGAGGGTTGGAAATGGTCTTTTCTGCTCTGACTTGTGGAACAGACGTGAAAAGCCACCAGGGAAAGGCGCCAGAGAACAAAAGCCCCAAAGCCTGATTCCCACTGAGCCCATCCCCTGCCACAGGGGCGCAGGGCAACTCCGCCCAAACAGGGTTGCCTGAGTAACAGTGCAGCAGGCCCCTCCTGCAGAAGACAGGCTGGGAAAACAAGAGGCCAGCAACCCTAAAGTCCCAAGAAAACAGGTGCATCTTGCTTGGGTTCTGGTCAATAATTTGGACTCTATACATTCCCTCAAACACCCATCAACAGAATGACTAGGAGGAGGAGCCCCCAAAACAGAAAAGACTCAGAGATTATGATTTATGCTGCAGATTTACAAATAGATGCAGATATAACCAAGATGTCGGAGATGGAATTCAGGCTAGCAATTGTGAAGACAATGGCTAGAATAGAGAAATCAATCAATGGCAACATAGAGCCTCTAAGGGCAGAAATAAAAGCTGAATTGGCAGAACTTAAAAATGCTATCAATGAGATCCAATCCAATCTAGATAATCTAACAGCTAGGGTAACTGAGACGGAAGAGAGAATAAGGGATCTGGAAGACAGTATAATAGATAAAAAGGGAAAAGAGAAGGCCAGGAAAAAACAACTCAGAATCCATGAAAATAGAATCAGAGAAATCAGTGACACCATGAGGCATTCCAAAGTCAGAATCATTGGAATCCCGGAGGGAGTGGAGAGAGAGAGAGGGCTAGAAGATGTATTTGAGCAAATCGTAGCTGAGAACTTCCCTAATCTGGGGAATGAAACAAACATTCGAGTCCTAGAGGCAGAGAGGGCCCCTCCTAAGATCAAGGAAAACAGGCCAACACCCCGGCATGTAATAGTAAAACTTGCAAATCTTAGAACCAAGGAAAGCATCTTAAGGGCAGTTATGGGGAAGAGATTCCTTACGTACAGAGGGAGGAACATCAGAATAACGTCAGACCTATCCACAGAGACCTGGCAACCCAGAAAGGCCTGGCAAGACATATTCAGGGTACTAAATGAGAAGAACATGCAACCAAGAATACTTTATCTGGCAAGGCTTTCATTTAGAATGGATGAAGAGATTCAGAGCTTCCATGACCGGCAGAAGTTGAAAGAATATGTGACCATTAAGCTGGCCCTGCAAGAAATATTAAGGGGGGTTCGATAAAAGGAGAAAGACCCAAGAGTGATCTACAACAGAAATTTACAGGGACAATCTATAAAAACAATGTCTTCACAGGCAACATGATGACAATTAATTCATATCTTTCAATAATCACTCTCAATGTGAATGGCCTAAACGCTCCCATAAAACGGCCCAGGGTTGCAGATTGGATAAAAAGACAGGACCCATCCATATGCTGTCTACAAGAGACTCATTTTGAACCTAAAGATACATCCAGACTGAAAGTGAAGGGATGGAGATCTATCTGCCATGCCAGCGGACCTCAAAAGAAAGCTGGGGTAACAATTCTTATATCAGACAAATTAGATTTTAAACTAAAGTCTGTAATAAGAGACACAGAAGGACATTATATTATTCTTAAAGGGTCTATCCAACAAGAGGATCTAACAATTGTAAATATCTATGCCCCCAACATGGGAGCAGCCATCTACATAAGCCAACTGTTAACCAAAATAAAGAGTCATATTGATAACAATACGTTAATTGTAGGAGACCTCAATACTCCACTCTCAGCAATGGACAGATCATCTAAGCAGAAAATCAACAAGGAAACAAGAGCTTTGAATGATACACTGGACCAGATGGACCTCATAGATATTTACAGAACATTCCACCCTAAAACAACAGAATACTCATTCTTCTCAAGCGCACATGGAACTTTCTCCAGAATAGACCATATACTGGGTCACAAATCAGGTCTCAACCGATACCAAAAGATTGAGATTATTCCCTGCATATTCTCAGACCACAATGCTCTAAAACTGGAACTCAATCACAAGAAAAAATTTGGCAGAAATTCAAACACTTGGAAGCTAAAGACCACTCTGCTCAAGAATGTTTGGGTCAACCAAGAAATCAAAGAAGAACTTAAACAATTCATGGAAATCAATGAGAATGAAAACACATCGGTCCAAAACCTATGGGATACTGCAAAGGCGGTCCTAAGGGGGAAATACATAGCCATCCAAGTCTCACTCAAAAAAATAGAAAAATCCCGAATTCACCAACTAACTGTACACCTTAAAGAACTAGAGAAAAAGCAACAAACGACGCCTAAGCCATGCATTAGAAGAGAAATAATTAAAATTAGAGCAGAAATCAATGAATTAGAAACCAGAAACACAGTAGATCAGATCAACGAAACTAGAAGTTGGTTCTTTGAAAGAATTAATAAGATTGATAAACCACTGGCCACACTTATCCAAAAGAAGAGAGAAAGGACCCAAATTAATAAAATTATGAATGAAAAGGGAGAGATCACGACCAACACCAAGGAAATAGAAACAATTATTAGAAATTATTATCAACAACTATATGCCAACAAACTGAGCAATCTGGATGAAATGGAGGCCTTCCTGGAAACCTATAAGCTGCCCAGACTGAAACAGGAAGAAATTGACAACCTGAATAGGCCAATAACCAGTATCGAGATTGAAGCAGTGATCAAAAACCTCCCAAAAAACAAGAGTCCAGGACCTGACGGATTCCCTGGGGAATTCTACCAAACATTCAAAGAAGAAATAATACCTATTCTACTGAAGCTGTTTCAAAAAATAGAAACAGAAGGAAAACTTCCAAACTCATTCTATGAGGTCAGCATTACCTTAATCCCCAAACCAGGCAAAGACCCCATCAAAAAGGAGAATTTCAGACCGATATCCCTGATGAATATGGATTCCAAAATCCTCAACAAAATCCTAGCTAATAGGATCCAACAATACATTAAAAAGATCATCCACCACGACCTAGTGGGATTTATCCCCAGGATGCAAGTGTGGTTCAACATTTGCAAATCAATCAATGTGCTAGAACACATTAATAAGAAGAGAGAGAAGAACCATATGGTCCTCTCAACTGATGCAGAAAAAGCATTTGACAAAATACAACATCCTTTCCTGGTTAAAACTCTCCAGAGTATAGGGATAGAGGGAACATTCCTCAATTTCATAAAATCCATCTGTGAAAAACCCACAGCGAACATCATCCTCAATGGGGAAAAGCTGAGAGCCTTTCCCTTAAGGTCAGGAACACGTCAAGGGTGCCCACTCTCACCACTGTTGTTCAACATAGTACTAGAAGTCCTAGCAACAGCAATCAGACAACAAAAAGAAATAAAAGGTATTCAAATTGGCAAAGAAGAAGTCAAACTCTCCTTTTCGCAGACGACACGGTACTTTACGTGGAAAACCCAAAAGACTCCACCCCCAAATTACTAGAACTCATCCAGCAATTCAGTAATGTGGCAGGATACAAAATCAATGCACAGAAATCAGTTGCTTCCTTATACGCTAACAACACAACTGTAGAAAGAGAAATTAAAGAAACGATTCCATTTACAGTAGCATCAAAAACCATAAGATACCTCGGAATAAACCTAACCAAAGAGGTAAAGGATCTATACTCTAGGAACTACAGACCACTCATGAAAGAAATTGAAGAAGATACAAAAAGATGGAAAAATATTCCATGCTCATGGATCGGAAGAATAAACATTGTTAAATATCTATGCTACCCAGAGCAATCTATACCTTCAATGCCATCCCGATCAAAATTCCAATGACATTTTTCAAAGTGCTGGAACAAACAATCCTAAAATTTGTATGGAATCAGAAAAGACCCCGAATCGCCAAGGAAATGTTGAAAAAGAAAAACAAAGCTGGGGCATTACGTTGCCTGATTTCAAGCTATACTACAAATCAGTGATCACCAAGACAGCATGGTACTGGCACAGAAACAGACATACAGACCAATGGAACAGAATAGAGAGCCCAGATATGGATCCTCAACTCTATGGTCAAATAATCTTTGACAAAGCAGGAAAAAACATGCAATGGAAAAAAGACAGTCTCTTCAATAAATGGTGCTGGGAAAATTGGACAGCCACATGCAGAAGAATGAAACTCGACCATTCTCTAACACCATTCACAAAGGTAAACTCAAAGTGGATGAAAGACCTCAATGTGAGACAGGAATCCATCAAAATCCTAGAGGAGATCATAGGCAGTAACCTCTTTGACATCGGCCACAGCAGCTTCTTTCAAGATACATCTCCAAAAGCTAGTGAAACAAAAGCAAAAATGAACTTTTGGGACTTCATCAAGATAAAAAGCTTCTGCACGGCAAAGGAAACAGTCAGCAAAACAAGAGGCAACCCACAGAATAGGAGAAGATATTTGCAAATGACACTACAGATAAAGGGCTGATATCCAAAATCTATAAAGAACTTCTCAAACTCAACACCCAAAAAAACAAATAATCAAGTCAAAAAGTGGGCAGAAGAGATGAACAGACACTTCTCTGAAGAAGACATACAAATGGCTAATAGACACATGAAATGTTCATCATCATTAGCCATCAGGGAAATCCAAATCAAAACCACACTGAGATACCACCTTCCACCAGTTAGAATGGCAAAAATGGACAGGGAAAGAAACAACAAATGTTGGAGAGGTTGTGGAGAAAGGGGAACCCTCTTAACCCTGTTGGTGGGAATGCAAGTTGGTACAACCACTTTGGAAAACAGTGTGGAGGTGCCTCAAAAATTTAAAAATAGAGCTACCCTATGACCCAGCAATTGCACTCCTGGGTATTTACCCCAAAGACACAGATGTAGTGAAAAGAAGGGCCATATGCACCCCAATGTTCATAGCAGCAATGTCCGCAATAGCCAAACTGTAGAAAGAGCCAAGATGTCCTTCAACAGATGAATGGATAAAGAAGATGTGGTCCGTATATACAATGGAATATTACTCAGCCATCAGAAAAGATGAATACCCAACTTTTCCATCAACATGGATGGGACTGGAGGAGATTATGCTAAGTGAAATAATTCAAGCAGAGAAAGTCAATTATCATATGGTTTCACTTATTTGTGGAACATAAGGAATAGCATGGAGGACATTAGGAGAAGGAAGGGGGAAATGGGCGGGGTGAATTGGAGGAAGAGATGAACCATGAGAGACTATGGACCTGAGAAACAACCTGAGGGTTTTAGAGGGGAGGGGGGAGGGGAGGTTGGTTAGCCTGGTGATGGGTATTAAGGAGGGCACGTACTGCATGGAGCACTGGGTGTTATATAAAAACAATGGATCGTGGATCACTGCATCAAAAACTAATAATGTATTGTATGATGACTAACATAACATAATAAAATTTAAAACTACAAGAAAAAAAAATTGTTTTTAATTGATTTTTTCAGATGTAAAGCCAATTCTGCATTCTTGAGATAAATGCTATTTTGACATGGTATATAATCCTTTTGTATGTTGCTGCATTTGATTTGCTATAAGACAGAATCCAGAGTTGCTTCAATATATTGTATAAAATGTCCAGTTTTTAGCCAAAAATTGTGAGCCATGCAAAGAAATTGGAAGTATGATCATACTCAGGAAAAGTAGCAGTCGATAGGAAATTACTGAATTGGCCCAGAGGTTTGATTTGCTAAACAAAATCAAAACAACTGGGTCAATTCACTGGTCAATTATCTGTCTTGATTTGACTTGACCTAGTAGCAGTGTTTCATACACATAATCACCTTCTCTTTGAAACATTCTCTTCACCTGACATCAAAGACATGACTATTTCTTGGTTCTTATCCTATCTCAGGTTCCTTCACTAGATCCTTCTCATGCACCAGATCCTGAGATCTATTGTGCCCCGGGATCCTGAGCTCCTCTCTGGTCTGTCCAATCCATGCATGTGCTGACAACTCCCAAATTATATCTTCAGTCCTGAGCCCTCCTCTTAACAAAATTAACTAAGGCATCTCAAACATATGTATAATATCAAATTCTTTACTTTCCCTCCAAATTTTGTTCAGCCCCCGTCTTAATCATATCAGTATATGCATCTCTATTCCTATAATTACCCAAAGCTAAAAACATTAAGAGTCATCTTTGACTCCTATTCTAGAAAATGTATCCAAATCTGATTATTAGCCATCACCTACTCAGCTACTACTCTGGTCCAAGCCATAGTCACATCTTTCCTTCACCATTACAGCCTCCTAAGTGGCCTCTTGAACTTTAATTCCTGCCCTTGTACACTCTATTCTGTAGCAGCAAGAATGCTTCTTTAAAATGTAAATCATATCACATCACTGCTTAAAGTTATTACTCAAAGAAAAACCAAAGTCTTTAAAGCAACCTGGGAGACTCTATATAATCTATATCAAACCCACCCATATCCTCTCTGACCTCATTTCCTTCCATGTCTTCCTTTTCTTTTTATTCCAGGTCCATTGTCCTCCTTTCTTCTTCCCAACCAAGCATGCTCCAGATACACTAGTGGCTCATTTCATTCAGATTGCTACCAAAATCTCAACTTATTTTGGAGGAGTCCTCTATATTTTGAGAAGTATATTTTACTTTTGTCACTCTCCGCTCCTCTGAGATTCCTTCATTTTGGTCCTTTCTTTTCAAAATAGCACAGATCACCTTCTAAAAACTTATTTATTTGTTTCCTTGCTGATTATGTAGGGCAACAGCACACACATACACACCACTCACACACATACATACACACACACACACACAAAGCTTGACAGAGCAGTTATTTTATTTACTGACTTATCCCAAGGAACTAGATAAGATCCTAGTCTAAGGTTGACACACAGTAAATATTTGTTGGATGATTGAATGAAGCCAATTTCTTTGACAAGCATTAACTGAATTTCTACGAGGAACTGAACACTGTCCTAAGTATAACAGCATCTCCTTTTATTTTTCTAACAATCCTAACAATTAAATACAATTATCCTTATTTTATTGATAAGGCTCTGAGAGATTAAGGACTTGCTTAAGGTTTCATAGTGTGTTAGTGATAGAGCTAGAGTCCAATCTTTTGTTTCAAGTTTTTATCTCTATTACATCAGTTTGCAATAATATTGGGTACATCGGGGGACCACAGAATGGAACCCCTAGAGATAGTATTAAAAGCTAGGCACCAGTGAGAACCATTCCGAATAGCTCTTAACATCTAGTTTTGTAATCTTTTGTCAAATTACAATGGCCAGTACTCAGATTGGAACATTGAACTTCTCAGGAAATGTTCTTTTTTAATGGGTAGAGCTGTGACAAAGCCACCTTTCCAACAGAGAAACATACTGACAATCAGTGTCCGCACCTGGGATTGCTGCATGGTTTTGTCACATTTATTGGAACACTGTATTGGAAGAATGGCTTGAAGCAAAACTATTAGTGAAAAACATTTATGTAGCCATAGATAGTCACATGATTAACCTCAACTGTGTATTTTCCAACTAAGAAACAAATATGTATATAATAAGCTCCAGATAAGCCTTGTCTGTTCCCTTTAGTTCTTAACTTGGCAGCTAGACTTTCATAGTGAACAAAGAAAATATATTGCTCTAAGGCAAGATATTTTCTAATACTGCATACAAGTTTTAATCCAATTCTTAAGAATTCTTTTCCAAAACTCATCCTCTTGTGACCTTAGATTGTTCAAGAAAAGAAACAGTGAGGGTAAAACAGAAGGTCAAGCAATGGTAGAAATAGTTTACCCTCATTTCAGGGCCCATTATGGAAAACCAAGTCTATATCTAGCCAAGGGTTAGAATAACCTAAACATAACCTTAAACCTTTAGTAAAGATTATTCCTTTCACATTCTTAAAAAATCATAAACCACATGTTTTTCTTTTGTTATTAGAAGCATTCCTTGTTTCTGAAAGAGTTTTTGGTACATAAGCCTATAGTGTTTTTAAAAGGAGTGTAGGAAGAAGACAATCCACTACAAGGAGAAATATCACCAGACATCACGCAAAATTGCAGGTACCAAAACAGCATTTTTACATCTTTTTCAGTGTGCTACTATAGAGTCCAGAAAAAAGCAATCCTGTAAATGAAATGTGTGATATTTGCTTCACCAAGAGTGACTTAAATTGAGAAAGATTAAAGTTAAACAAGATTTTACTTAATCTCATTATAATGAAGTGAAGGAAAGAAAAAAAAAGATTAAGCTTTAACCTGTGATTAAGTATATAGTTGTGTTCAGATTATTTTGATATATGATAAAAGTAAAATTTATCTAAATTTGTATTGCTGATCAATTATTTTTTATTTGAATTTTCCAGATTTTATTTCATGATCTCATTTTTCTTTTGCTGAGTAAGTTGTGCTTTTAATAGACCCTAAAATAGCTCATTTATCTTGCATGACAGGTAAAAATGAAATGCAAATAAAATTAAAGTAGTTCATGACTAAACATAGATCCAAATATTTCTGAGAAAAAAAAAACAAGAAGAAAAGCATAGAAAGACTAAAAAAGGAATAAATTGTACTTGTAACATAGATAAACACAATTGTTTGCCCTGATTTTCTTGTCAAAGCATAATTGAAAAGTACTAGCCAATGAATGAAATAAATTAAGTTTTCATCTCATCTTATGTTGACTTTCTCTCACATGTTGTATGGAGATTTTCTCCCACTAAGATAAAAGCCCTTTACCAGAAGAACAGAATAATTTTATTTAGTTTAATATCTTCTATCCCCACTTTTCTCTATTCCTTCACTCACAGAGATGCTGGCATGATTGTGTGGAGAAATTTAGTACAAAAATATTTTAAAATTAGAAAGTAAATAACAAACTAAGAAAAATATCTGCAACATACATGATGTCACTAGGCTTAAAGAACTTTTGCAAAACAATAAAACAGACAAAATATCCCATAGAAAAATGGACAATGGACAAGAACAGGTGATTCAAAAAGAAAAACTATTAAGTATATTTAAATAAGAAGTAAAGTCAAATTTAAAGGTGAGATGCTATTTTTGCCTATTATATTAGCAAAGATAATTCCTATTCTCAAGAGAGAAATTTGGCAATACAATTTTTTAAAATTTGTATAGTGTTCCATTTCCAGAAATTTATCCTAAGAGAATGTTCATGGATATATTCGAGGATTAAGCTGCCAGGTGTTGTTTGCATTATTTTAAGTAACAAAATATTAGAAGTGAACTAAATACCCAACCATACAATACTTAGCAAAAATTATAAAATATCAATACAAAATATTATGAAAGTCATTAAAAAATTCAAAGAATACTATTTAGTAATAAAAATATTATCAATTCAATTTTATCAAGAAGAAAAGTAGATTTCCTAACAATATAGTAATTCCTTATTAAACAAAATACATGAGTATTTATTATCTATTCACAAGAAAAATAGGCTTAAAATTAGGCATAATTGTAGCTATAATATTATAAGAACAGTAAGTCATTGTCTCTTTAATTCTGCTCCCAACATAAATTCTAACAACGTAACTTGCACTTCATACAAAATCTTATTTATGTATTTTACCTCCGTATTATTCTTCTCTTTACATTAGTCATCTCTGTACACATATATATTATAATATAAAATATAATTGTGCTTTAGAGAGGGCCAGTAACTTTATTTTATTACTCAGAATAGCTTCTGACATAAGTAAGTACTAAATTAATTTTTTTGCTTATATGACTTAGATCATTAAACAAGGACAAGGAACTAGTCCGTTAAAATAAATATTCAAAAATTTATTTTTTCTCAAGCCAGCTGCCCTCTGCTCACGACACTACCACCTTTCCTCCATCAGAAACAGTCAAAAACTCAATCTGCTTGCCCAAGAATTCTGTCATACCCTATGTAATTCCTGCCCATTTCCAGTGCATCCACCTTATTCTAAGCCCTCATACCCTCAACGCTGGATCATCTGGATTGTCTAAAGTTGACCTTCCAGACTCTAGGCTGTGCCCATTCAAATCCCACCTCCTTGCTACTGTCAGTCTATTCTTTCATAAATAACACTGTAACCAAGTAATCCCTTTGCTTATAAACTTATAGAGCTGTTTCTTCCAAATAAAAGCTAACATCATACTAAACCACATTTTGTTTCATGAGCTCTTTTCTTGTTTCACTACTGCCCACTTTAATTCATAAGTTCCCCAGTATATGCCTCTCCTTCTTGTCGGGCTAAGAGGCTATCCATACACAAACTCATCATGTTCACTTATACTTCTGGGATTTCTCTTGGTTCCTTGTTTTACCAGTGATACTCTCCTTCCGCCTGGGGGCTACTCAAATCGTACCCATTTATCCAGCCTCAGCTTTTCACAGTTTCTCCAAATCTTTAATATTCCATTTATCTCTTCCTTCTGCAAATTCTTTTTGTACCCAGTGCCTGGATAGCAAAATTTAGTGCGCACGATCCCTTATGTTATTTGGATTTTGTCTTATGTTTGTTGCTCATGTTTTAAACTTTGATCATAGGGACTATATTTCATATTTCATTTGTATCCCCACATAATACTTGAGACAACAGTGACCACAAAGGAAGTATGTAAAAATGCCCCTTTGATTGGTAATGGAATGTAATGAATATAATATAAAATAAAATTGCTGCCAGTACTTGGATGGAGCCCTGCTTTTTAGCTAAGTCTCCTTAAATAACAAATTCAGATCAGCCTGGTGTTCAGAATTCTAGGAACCTTGTGTGGTTCCATGTCATCCAACCTGAGGCAAAAACTCAAATCCAAATGAGAGCATACATTTTAGCATCAGGTTCTGTCTTCCTCGCCATCCTGACACCTACCATCCTTCTCAATTATTTCAATGAACATTGAAATAATTTCATCAGAGACCCATCCATGTCTTGGTGCCTTGGTGCTTGGCTTCATCACCTCCAAAGTCTTCCTCCTCTTATCTCAGCAGCCCACTTTCGAGGGCACCCTTTTAACTTCATTATGTAGCAAAAGTTTTCCACCTTCAGTGTAATATTTCAGATACTCCTCATGATAATCCTATCTTCATTGCTTCTTTGTTTAATGAATCCATATATTCTTTGTTCTCATCAGCCTGCCAGCGCTACTGCTTCATTTCTCCCCATCCAAATTGCCCTCTTATATTCGCTTTCCTCCTTATCTACCTTAACACCTGGAATCTCATCATTTCAGCTCACTCTTTGCCAACACACTTGGCTCTTTATCCTTCAGGGCTCAGCTAACCCCCACAAATGTCACACAGTGCATGCTGGAACATGGAGACCGAGGGCCTGGTTAGTGACGCTGACCCTGGGACTGTCAGCCTTGCCCAGAATAGTGTGCTTGTTCCATACGTGGCTGTACACACCAGGACTCATGCCGGCACTCCCAGCCCCATGCTTTGAGATTACCAGATCACTGAGTAACACAGGGAGTTTCTATGGCTGTGAAAGCAGCTTTGGTAGTAGATATTGCAGCTAGTTTTCAGTTGCTCCGGGGAACGGCACACTACTCCTGATAGCATCTGAAAGACATCACAATAAGTTGAAATTCTACAAAGCCCTTCCCGATGGAGTCGGGACAGATCTCAGTTAAATTGTTGCCAGGTAACCCAAGGGATTCAACAGATAATTCAGTTTATCGCTCCTCACTTTCATTGCAAATGACCAGCAAAACTTCAGTCTTGGATCAATATATACACTTTCTCCATGACTTCAGTAGATATCTGAACTTTGTTGTGGAAAAAAGAAAAGAAAAAAAAATCAAACAACTCCACAAATTGATACTTATCAAAAATTCACAGGTTCCTGTTTTCATGAGCACCATATCAGTGACTATAAAATCCACTATGATTCTCTGGTTGTCTCATAGTTATCATCAGCATGGACTGTGCCTCTTGCCTAATAGAAAAAAATGGGAGCCATAGAAGAAGAACTAACACTACTCTGCTCCAGCAGACTGCACCTGGTCTATCCCCTCCCCCTCACCACAGCAGAAGTGACCCTCCTCCATCAAAGTCCCTCCACTGGGATCCAGATACCACCCCTCCACAGTTACAGTAACTTCAAATAATCTATCAAGTTCTCCTGGATTTTTCAAATTAGTGTTGAAATATGCTCAAGTGTTTTCCATGTTAAAATGAGAAAAAAGAAAACACTCTTTTTAAATTTTTTTATTGAGATATAATTTATATAACATAAAAGTCACCATTTTAAAATGATTCAGTAGTTTAGAATATATTTACTACATTTCACAAGCTTCACCAGATATTCCAGAAAATTTCTATCACTAAAACAGACAGCTGTACTGATCAGCAGTCTCAATTTCCCATTTTTCCAATACCCTAGCAACCACTAAACTACTTTCAGTTTCTACAGATTTGTCTATTCTAGACATGTCATATAAATTGATTTACACAATACATGACCTTTTGCATCTGGCTTTCACTTAGCACAATGTTTTCAAGGTCCATCCATATTACAGCATGGATCGGTGCTTATTCTTTTTTATGACTGAATACTGTTCTATTGTATGAATGTGCCACCTTCACTTACCCATTCGTCAGTTGATGAACATTTGGGTTGTTCCCACATTTAGGCTATTACAGATAATGCTACTATGAACATTGTGTGCAAGTTATTGTGTAAACATGTTTTCAGTTCTCTTTTACATATCCAGAAATGCAACTATTGTATCATAATTATACATTAACATTTGAGGAACTGACAAACTCTTTCCAAAGTGGCGAGTGGCACCAGTTTATATTCCTATCAGCAATATATAAGGGTTCCAATTTCTCAACATCCTCATCGACATCTGCAATTACCTGACTTTTGATTCTAGTGATTCTAGTGGGTGAGAAATGGATCTCACTGTGGTTTTGATTTGCATTTCCTAATGTCTAATGATTTTGAGCATCTTTTCATGTGCATATTGATTTTTTGTGTTGAATCTATTTTTTCCATTTATTTATTTATTTAAATTTTGTTCGTTAACATATAGTACATATTGAAGTCTGGAGTAGAATTCAGTGATTCATCACTTATGTGTAGAATTTATTTAAATCTTTCGCCCATTTTTAAACTGGGTTGTCTTTTTATTGTTGAGTTACAGGAGTTCTCTATATATTCTAGATACAGACCCTTAATTGTTTTTATGATTTGCAAGCATGTTTTCTCATTCTGTGGGTAGATTTTCAATTTTTTATAGTGTCCTTTATTACACTGTATTTTGATGAGGTCCAAATTTATCTATTTTTTCTTTTTGGTTGTTTGTGTTTTGGTGTCATATTCTAACTCAAGGTCACATAGATTTATTTGTGTTTCCTTCAAAGGGTTTTATAATTTTAGCTCTTACATTTAGAACTTTGAACCATTTTGAGTTAATTTTTGCATATGGCATAAGGTGAGGGTCCAACTTCATTCTTTTGCATGTGGATATCCAGTCGTTCCACCATTTGTTGAAATGACACTTCTTTCCCCCATTGAAATGTCTTTGCACCGTTGTTAAAAATCAATTGACTATAGATGTATGGATCTATTTCTAGACCTTAAATTCTTTTTTATTTCTTTACATGTCTATTACCACACTGGCTTAGTGATTACAGCTTTGTAGTAAGTTTTGAAATCTGGAATGTGAATTCTCCAGCTCACTCCTTTTGAAACTGTTTTGACTTCAAGGGCCCTTACATTTTCATATAAATTTTAGGATAGTTTTTCCATTTCTGAAAAAAAAAAAGAAAATTGAAAATTTGATAGGGATTGCATTGAACCTTTAGATCAATTTGGGGAGTATGATCATCTTAATATTAATTCCTTCACTTTCAAAGGATGGTTTTGCCAGATATATATAGTGAGTTCAAGGGATATTCAGGATAATCAAGGAAAATAAGAACACAATGTAGCAGTAACATATGACAAGCTTTATTTGGGTGATGTTTGACAAATTTGCATCCGGGGAAGTGTGTTGCAGCATAAGACCTTCCAGAGGGGGATTATATGTCCAGGTGTGGTCACTCAGCAGCATGGCAGGGAGTCTATGGGTCCAAGAGTTTATGAGGGCAGCAGCAGTTTGAGGTCTTTCAGAGCTACCAGCTTTATCTTATCTATGGCTATCAGATGTTGGGTATAATTTTGTGGGGATGCAATGCAGGCAGTCTTTAAATGTCTAAAAATCTGCTTACTGGGAGCTATAGTTAAAACAATCAGATGCATGGGGCGCCTGGGTGGCTCAGTCGTTAAGCGTCTGCCTTCGGCTCAGGTCATGATCCCAGGGTCCTGGGATCGAGCCCCTCATCAGGCTCCCTGCTCCGCGGGAAGCCTGCTTCTCCCTCCCCCACTCCCCCTGCTTGTGTTCCCTCTCTCGCTGTGTCTCTCTCTGTCAGATAAATAAATAAAATCTTAAAAAAAAAAAATCAGATGCACAAAATTTGAGTTTGGTACCATTGAGCTTTGAAGCCAATGGATCCCATTCTGCTGTGAAAAAGTAAACTAGGGCCAATATACAGAAGCCACTTGTCTCATTTAAGTAGCAATATAGAAATTTTGGTTGACAGTCTTTTTCCTTTTATCACTTTGAATAGGTCATTGCACTGATTTCTGATCTCCATGCTTTCTGATATAAATTAACTATTAATCTTATTGAAAATCCCTGAATGTAGCTGCTTTTAAGATTCTTTCTTTGTTACCGGCTTTTGACAGACTGATAGTGGTGTGTCTAGGAATGGATCTCTTTGACTTTATCCTACTTGGATTTGTGATTCTTCTTGACTGCTTACATTAATGTTTTTCCTCAAATTTGAGAAATTTTCAGCCATTATTTCTTTAAATTTTTTTCTGTTTTATCTCTCTTGTTTCTCTTCTGAGACTCTCATTATGCATATGTTGTTATGCTTAATGGTGTTTGATGGGTCCCTGAGACTTCATTTTTCTTTAATCTTTTTTCTTTGTTTCTGACACTAGATAATCTCAACTGAACTATCTTCAAGTTCACTGATTTTCCTCAGTTTGAATCTGTTGTCAAGACTTTCTAGTGAATTCTTCATTTCAGTTATTGTACTTTTCAACTTCACAATTTCTATTTTGTTCCTCTTAATTTTTTATTTCTTTATTGATATTTTCCATTATTATCCTTTTTTCCCTTTACTTCTTGAAATGGTTTCCTTTGTCTCTATGAACATATCTAAGATAACTGATTTAAGGGGCGTCTGGGGAGCTCAGTCAGTTGAACGTCTGACTCTTGGTTTTGGCTCAGGTCATGATCTCCGGGTTGTGAGATCAAGCCTCTCAATGAGCCCTCTATAGGGCTCCACACTCAGGGGGGAGTCTGCTTGAGATTCTCTCTCTCTCCCTCTCTCTCTAAAATAAATAAATAAATCTTTCTTAAAAAGATAACTGATTTAAAAATCTATGCTAAAAAGTCCAACATCTTGGCATTCTCTGGACAGTCTATTGATTGCTTTTTTTTATTTTAACTATGGATGGGCCATTACTTGTTTCTTTCCATGTCTCGTAATTTTTTGTTTGGAAACTGAATGCTTTTAATATTAGAATGTAACTACTTTGGAGGTTATATTTTCATTCCTTCCCAGAGTTTTTGTCACTGCTTTTGTAGTTATTGTTTTGTTTATTTAGTGACTTTTTTGATCTAATGTTGTAAAGTCTGTATTCTCTGTTTCGTGTGAAGTCTGTTAGCATGGTAGTCAGATAATGGTTAAACAAGAGATATTTTTTCTTAAGTTCCTGGAACCAAAAAATCTCTCAGTCTTTGCTCAGGGGCTCTCCGTGCACATTGGGGAATAACTTCAACAGTTAAACAGTTTACAACTCTGATAGCATTCACTTCCACTTCAAGAGAGCCTCAATCTCAGCCAAAATTGAGAGCATACAGTGTTCTCAGTTTTTTTTCTGGTAGAGGCACAGCCCTTGGGTATATGAAAGCCCTTCCAGATTCTCAGGAATGTGTTAGAACTTTCCAAACCACTTTTAAAAACCTCATGCACCAGGCTTTCCTCCTAAGCCTTTTGCTTAGTCTGTTGTTTGCTCCAACTGCTATCTATCACTTCAGGCAGCAGCAACTAAAACATTTTCTTACACACGTTTTTGAGGAACATCTTGTGGTAGCATCTTTAGCACTGAGTGTGTTCTGAGTCTGGGAAAAAAAATGAAAAGCCTTTCAAGCAAGGTCTTCCAGGGAGCCATTAAATAGTCCAAAATAAATAACTAAATTTCTTTCTGAATCAGGTCCTTTCTGCTTTCTCCAGTGCTAGAAATACCGGCTTTGTTTTCAAGGCTACTGCTAAACTACAGAGCAGACAGTGGGGCATAAGTAAGGGGAAAATGCCACAAAGTTTTCTGTTAGTAACAAGACTCAATATTTTTCTTGGATAAGCATTCCCCAGATTGCTGCAAGTATTTGCTTAAATTCCTGAGTCCCAAAAATATTAATTTTGATAGTTTTGCCAGTTTTTTACTGGCAACTCCGGAGTTCCTTCACCATTCTGTCCTTTTTAATCACAATCAAAGTATTTGAAAAACTATTCACATTCATTGTCCAATTTGCTTATTCCATCTTCAAGCCACCATCTAGGTCCTACTCCCACCACTCCAGTGAAACTTCTCTTCTGAAAGTCACCAATAACTGCTAGGTCCAAAATGCATTTATTTGACCATTTTCTATTTTTTGATACACTGTCAAGTTTATGTCTGGCACATACTAGGCACTCAATAATATATGTTGAATGAGTGAATGAATGAAATATTTCATCTCTTTTGTCACTCTCACTCTAATGTAGATGCCTCCTTCTTGAACTAGTCCTTTCTTGCCTATAGATACTCCTCAAGATTCAATGACAGACAATCCTTTTTTCTCATCCTACACCCCATTCCTAGGTAATGTCATTGATTTGCAAGGCTTCGTCTATCCCCCATATGTAAGCTCAATATATCAAAACATAATTCACCATTTTCTCCAGTAAAATTGCTTCGCTCCATGTTCTCTTTACCAGTGGATATCACAACCACTCATCAGGTGTCTTAACCAGAATCCTAGAAGGCACTTTTTACTCACCTCACTGTAACCACTATTGTTTCTACCAATAACATTGGTAGAAATGTTATTAAAGAAATCATTTATATTGGTTGAGAAGATACATGCATGCATTGGCTATCTACTTAACTTTGTAAGGCACAGGCTACCTCTTTAGGAAACTCCATAAAGGCAAAACAAAGCTTATAAGAAGCATATTCTGAAATAGTAGGTTCCCGCTGGAGCTGACTAAAAGAAGAAAAGTAAGGTAGGTTCAGATTGGAGACCTTTCAGACACCAACTGACTGGGCACAAAAGTGTCCTGTAGGATGTAGGATTGGAAATTAATCTACTTTAACAGAGAAGAGGCATTTTGACCTTCCTTTTCATTAGTTGCTCTCTGTAAGAGTTTCTCTAGCTAGAGGATAGTGAACCCTGCTAGATATGTTGTCTCTGCAAGGTATTGGATAGAGCCTGGACAGAGAATATAGGCTGAAGACTAGTGAGACCAAACAATAACCTAGCACCTCAGCCTCCTGGTGAAAAGAACATCCCAGATAAGAAGTTTCCCAAAAAATTCTATATTAAGGAAAGAAATGTCATGTAGCAAACTTTTGTTTATAACTTTCACTAAAACATAACATATTGACATTATATCTCTTGAAGCTATATTTCTCTATCAATTTTTACATTCTGTGTAATCTGTGTGACCAAATTGTGTTATTTAAAATGGCAAAACAATCATATGTTCTGTCTTGTAGACTGTCAGCCTGTTATATAAGACATTGATTTTTTTTTTTTTCAAAGAAAATTCAAAGGTGCTCTAGCAGTTGCCTGGGAGACAAGAAAATACAGGATATGATTTGGACATATTTGTGAATCTAACTCCAAGAATTTTAACATTTTATACCGAAATGATTAGATAAGATATACTGCTACTCTTTCCCTAAGTGTATTTCACACTTAAGGATCAGATTTTTATTAAGATTTTATAAGCTTCTGCTCATCTTTCTTGGATCATTTAAAAAACAACAATGACTAAGGTGTGCACTTATGATGAGCACTGGGTATTGTGTGGAAGTGTGGAATCACTCTATCGTACACCTGAAACTAACATTACACTGTATATTAACTCACTGGAATTTAAATAAAAACTTAAAAACAACAACAACAATCATCAGTGGTTTCTTAATAAATTAACTGACCAAAAAGAGCAGGATAATGCCATACAAAATAAAATGTTAATATCTTCCCTGAGATTGCACAAGATTTTATTAAAAATCCACTTTATCCATGTTCCTTTCAAAGATCATCCACTAGAGTCAACAAGTTTTCTTGAATCATCTTTTCCAGCACTAACTCAGTAGGTAAATAAATATAATCGCCATGTAATGATCAAAAATGAATCTCAAAGAATTTCTTCCCTTTTATTTAAATGACAGATTGGCAGGTATTAGAATGGAGTAATAATAATAGGAATTAAAGTAGCTTAAATTTGCAGGCATTCCAAGTCTGCTTACATATATTTGTCCTCTTCTGTGCCTTACATGTACACTTACCAAACTTATTTACATGAGGAAAGAAAATGAAGCCAAGTAGCCAAGCTTCTCTCAGAATTAAAGAAAAGTTCTTGGAAAGGAAAGTCTATAGACCACCAAATCTAGTTCCTGTCATCTGACCACTCCGGAATAAGACCATACAGTTTCTGTTTTTAGAATTCTCTAGAGATAAACACCAAGATAAGTTTCCCTCAGTAACTCTATTAGTTTCCTGGGTGTGCTGTAACAAATTATGATAAATTTAGGGACTTAAAACAACAGAAATACATTGTCACAGTTTTTGAGGCCAGAATCTGAAATCAAGGTGTCAGCAGGACGATGCTTCTTCTGAAGGCTCTAGGAGAAAATCTATCTCTGCCTCAGCCAGCTTCCTTGGTGTTTCATGGTGTGGCCACATCACTCCCTTCTCTGCCTCCTTGGTCACATTGTCTCTCCCTCTTCTGTGGTGTCATCTCTCTCTGCCTCTCTTTTATAGACACTTGTGATTGGATTTAGGGCCCAAGTAAGGCAGGATAATCGCCCCCTCTCAAGATTCTTAACTTAATCATACATGCAATGCAAAATCACATCTTTTTTGCCATATAAGGTAACATTCACAGGTTCAGGGATTTCAGCAATGATATCTTTTGGGGGTACCATTATTCAGTCTAACATAAAAACCCACGGAGTTCTGTGTACCCATTCCACTTAAACTTTTGGATGGATTTGAGACAACCTGATTTAATAGTTGAACAATTCACTCATGTATTTGTTCAACTAACATCTTGCTAGTACCAACTCTGTGTGAGACATTACACTGAGCTTGGGAACACAGCTGTGGAACAGACAAACATGGTCCCAGCCTGTGAGAAGTTGAAGCCAAACACTTTTAAAGTCATGGCATTCACAAGTAGCAGAGCAGTGGTGAGGATTTTATTTATAATTGGGAAATGGGGTAAGGTGACATATTCTCTGAAATACCAGGGCTTAAACTGCAGTTATTGGCAATGTCCAGATGAAGGTCTGGAAATGCCCAAGCAAAATAGGTAAGCAAAAAGAGCCTAATCAATGTCCAAAGCCAATCCATATACCTCCAACTAGATTTCTTTTCATCATTCCACCACACATCCTACTAGGATATCATGCAGGGACAAAGCCCAGGGCTAAAAGATAGAAAAACCTATGCCAGGATGTTAGAGATAAATCTGCACCTCATAAGAATTGGATCTTCACTACTTATCCTATATTTTAATAGGTTTTATTATTATCTAGGTATGGTAAGGCCAACAAATCAGGAGACAATTGCCATAAAAAAAAGTTAATTATATTCACAGATTCCAAGAGAGGGAACACATATCATTCCATGGGAGTTGTGCAAGGAACCTCCCGGGTTTGTCCTCAAGCAGAGGGAGGAACTGTGTGCAAGAGCCTTTATTGAAGTTTCCACAAGAAGGAACAGGCAAGTCAGGTCTAGGGTTGGCTAGTTTGAATAATTTCATCAGGCTTTGGGGCAGAGGGGCTGTCCTAGTTGTCTGATACCCAGCTCTGGGGGGATTAGGGCAGATATATGGTGGCCTGGAGTGTGAGAGCTCAATAAGAGAGGTTATTGGGGATGTAGACTCTGGATTGGTTTGGTTTGTATTTTCAAATGTGCCCCCTGGTGTAGAACTCCTCCCAAGGTGTGGGAAGGGTGATGAGGGAAGCAAGAGGCCAAGGCAAAGTGATTGAGGCATATTATTGGGTTATCCAGAATGAGGCGTGTCAGGCATATGTGTGCAAGGCAGATGTTAAAGCATCAAGTTTACAGAAGCTAGAAACATGGTCAATATGCCTGCCTGCCAATTCAAGAAACCATGATATATATTCCTTAACAGGCTTCAAAAATTTTAACTGCTCTACACACTTAAAATATGTTTGGTTTTAAGAAAGACATGTAACTAACTGACCTGAGGAAGCTGGTCATGCACCCACATTGCCTTCCAAAATGCACAGCTTTGAAATCTCAAGAGAGGCAGCCTGGGTTTCCTCTATCACATTATCTGCTTCTACTCAATGAGCTTCTTTCTTTTGAAAGTTATCTTAGAAACCATATTCAACCATCTGATAGTCTAACATTTAATTGTCAAAAAGTATGAATCCTCAAAGTAATGGCATCTTATTTTCGATTACTTGGCTTTTGTTTTTAATTATTACTTGGTTTGGGATCTATCATGAACAATATTGAAGCCCTCCCCCTTCATTCCACAGTTTTTTGGATCTTTATTGGCTGGCTATGTTTTAATCAAGTTGACACAGTGACAATGTGGGCAACTCCTCCTCTTCTTCTTTTAATTTGTCCGTTGGATAAAAGTGCTGCTCTTTAAGACAGTGACATAATTCAAAATAGGAACCTCTCCCTGGTCCGAGGAGATAAAATAAGAAAGTGCTCTGTAACCCCAGATAATGTCAAAGAGAGTGGTTTTCTTAACATCATTTAAAGTCCTGCTGATATGAAATGTCTCATAAATAGCATGATGTGAAAACTGACATCTGTTAACCCTTGTGAAGATGACCTTGTAGAGCTTTGCCTTCACAACTGAACTTGTGGGTGTTCAGAAAGAGTGAATGGCACATGAGGACATCCTCCTCTTTAACAGATATAGAAAGTTGTTTTTCTTTTTTTTATTATTATTATTTTATTATGTTATGTTAATCACCATACATTACATCATTAGTTTTTGATGTAGTGTTCCATGATTCATTGTTTGCATAAAACATCCAGTGCTCCATTCAGTATGTGCCCTCTTCAATACCCAACACCAGGCTAACCCATCTCCCAACCCCTCTCCCCTCTAGAACCCACAGTTTGTTTCTCAGAGTCTATGATTTCTCAAGGTTCGTCTCAACCTCCAATTTGCCCCCCTTCATTTTTCCCTTCCTGTTATCTTCTTTTTTTTTTTTAATATATAATGTATTATTTGTTTCAGAGGTACAGATCTACAATTCAACAATCTCACACAATTCAGTGCTCACCATAGCACATACCCTCCCCAATGTCTATCACCCAGCCACCCCATCCCTCCCACCCCCCACCACTCCTGCAACCCTCAGTTTGTTTCCTGAGATTAAGAATTCCTCATATCAGGGGCGCCTGGGTGGCTCAGTTGGTTAAGCGACTGCCTTCGGCTCAGGTCATGATCCTGGAGTCCCCGGATCGAGTCCCGCATCGGGCTCCCTGCTCGGCAGGGAGTCTGCTTCTCCCTCTGACCCTCCCCCCTCTCATGTGCTCTCTCTCTCATTCTCTCTCTCTCTCAAATAAATAAATAAAAAATAAAAAAAATAAAAAAGAATTCCTCATATCAGTGAGATCATATGATACATGTCTTTCTCTGATTGACTTACTTCGCTCAGCATAATACCCTCCAGTTCCATCCACATCATTGCAAATGGCAAGATTTCATTCCTTTTGATGTCTGCAAATTTTCCATTGTAAATATATACTACATCTTCTTTATCCATTCATCTGTCGATGGACATCTTGGCTCTTTCCATAGTTTGGCTATTATGGATATTGCTGCTATAAACATCGGGGTGCACGTACCCCTTTGGATCCCTACCTTTCTATCTTTGGGGTAAATACCCAGTAGCACAATTGCTGGGTCATAGGGTAGCTCTATTTTCAACTTTTTGAGGAACTTCCATACTGTTTTCCAGAGTGGCTACACCAGCTTGCATTCCCACCAAAAATGTAGCAGGGTTCCCCTTTCTCCACATCCCCGCCAACATCTGTCATTTCCTGACATTAATTTTAACCATTCTGACTGGTGTGAGGTGGTATCTCATTGAGGTTTTGATTTGGATTTCCCTGATGCTGAGTGATGTTGAGTACTTTTTTATGTGTCTGTTGGCCATTTGGAAGTCTTCTTTGGAAAAACATCAGTTCATGTCTTCTGCCCATTTCGTGATTGGATTATTTGTTCTTTGGGTGTTGAGTTTGATAAGTTCTTTATACATTTTGGATACTAGCCCTTTATCCAATATGTCATTTGCAAATATCTTCCCTCATTCTGTCAGTTGTCCTTTGGTTTTGATGACTGTTTCTTTTGCCATGCAAAAACTTTTTATCCTGATGAAGTCCCAATACTTCATTTTTGTCCTTGCTTCCCTTGCCTTTGGCGATGTTTCTAGGAAGAAGTGGCCACAGCTGAGGTCAAAGAGGTTGCTGCCTGTGTTCTCCTTTAGGATTTTTTTTTTAAAGATATTATTTATGTATCTGACAGAGACACAGCGAGAGAGGGAACACAAGCAGGGGGAGTGGGAGAGGGGGAAGCAGGCTTCCCGTGGAGCAGGGAGCCCAATGCGAGGCTTGATCCCAGGACCCTGGGACCATGACCCGAGCTGAAGGCAGACGCTTAACGACTGAGCCACCCAGGTGCCCCTCTCCTTTAGGATTTTGATGGACTTCTGTCTCACATTTAGGTCTTTCATCCATTTTGAGTCTACTTTTGGGTGTGGTAAAAGGAAATGGTCCAGTTTCATCCTTCTGCATGTGGCCATCTAATTTTCCCAACACCATTTGTTGAAGAGACTGTCTTTTTTCCATTGGATAGCCTTTCCTGCTTTGTCAAAGATTAGTTGATCATAGAGGTGAGGGTCCATTTCTGGGCTCTCTATTCTGTTCCATTGATCTATGTTTCTGTTATTGTGCCAGTATCATACTGTCTTGATGATAACAGCTTTGTAATAGAGCGTGAAGTCCAGAATTGGAATGCCACCAGCTTTGCTTTTCTTTTTCAACATTCCTCTGGCTATGCGGGGTCTTCTCTGGTTCCATACAAATTTTAGGATTATTTGTTCCATTTCTTTGAAAAAAGTGGATGGTATTTTGATAGGGATTGCATTTAATGTGTAGATTGCTCTAGGTAGCATGGACATCTTCACAATATTTGTTCTTCCAATCCATGAGCATGGAACGTTTTCCCATTTCTTTGTGTCTTCCTCAATTTCTTTCATGAGTAGTTTATAGTTTTCTGAGTACAGACTCTTTGCCTCTTTGGTTAGATTTATTCCTAGGTATCTTATGGTTTTGGGTGCAATTGTAAATGGGATCGACTCCTTAATTTCTCTTTCTTCTGTCTTGCTGTTTGTGTATAGGAATGCCACTGATTTCTGTGCATTGATTTTATATCCTGCCACTTTACTGAATCCCTGTATGAGTTCTAGCAGTTTTGGGGTGGAGTCTTTGGGGTCTTCCATATAAAGTATCATATCATCTGCAAAGAGTGAGAGTTTGACTTCTTTGCTGATTCAGATGCATTTTATTTCTTTTTGTTGTCTGATTGCTGAGGCTAGGACTTCTAATACTATGTTGAATAGCAGTAGTGATAGTGGACATCCTGCTGCGTTCCTGACCTTAGGGGGAAAGCTTTCAGTTTTTCCCCATTGAGAATGATATTTGCTATGGGTTTTTCATAGATGGCTTTTATGATATTGAGGTATGTACCCCCTATCCCTATACTCTGAAGAGTTTTGATCAAGAAAGGATGCTGTACTTTGTCAAATGCTTTTTCTGCATCGATTGAGAGGATCATATGGTTCTTGTTCTTTCTCTTATTAATGTATTGTATCACATTGATTGATTTGCAGATGTTGAACCAAACTTGCAGCCCAGGGATAAATCCCACTTGGTTGTGGTGAATAATCTTTTTAATGTACTGTTGGATTCTACTGGCTAGTATTTTGGTGAGAATTTTTGCATTCATGTCCATCAGGGATATTGGTCTGTAATTCTCCTTTTTGATGGGGTCTTTGTCTGGTTTCGGGATCCAGGTAATGATGGCCTCATAAAACAAGTTTGGAAGTTTTCCTTCCATTTCTATTTTTTGGAACAGTTTCAGAAAATAGGTATTAATTCTTCTTGAAATGTTTGGTAGAATTCCCCTGGGAAGCCATCTGGCTCTGGGCTTTTGTTTGTTGGGAGATTTTTGATGACTGCTTCAATTTCCTTAGTGGTTATAGGTCTGTTCAGGTTTGGTAGTTTATACATCTCTAGGAATGCATCCATTTCTTCCAGATTATCTAATTTGCTGGCATAGAGTTGCTCATAATATGTTCTTATAATTGTTTGTATTTCTTTGGTGTTGGTTGTGATCTCTCCTCTTTCATTCATGACTTTATTTATTTGGGTCCTTTCTCTTTTCTTTTTGATAAGTCTGGCTAGGGGTTTATCAATCTTGTTAATTCTTTCAAAGAACCAGCTCTTAGTTTCATTGATCTGTTCTACTGTTCTTTTGGTTTCTATTTCATTGATTTCTGCTCTGATCTTTATTATTTCTCTTCTCCTGCTGGGTTTAGGCTTTATTTGCTGTTCTTCCTCCAGCTCCTTTAGGTGGAGGGTTAGGTTGTGTACTTGAGACCTTTCTTGTTTCTTGAGAAAGTCTTGTATTGCTATATACTCTCCTCTTAGGACTGCCTTTGCTGTATCCCAAAGATTTTGAACAGTTGTGTTTTCATTTTCATTTGTTTCCATGATTTTTTTTAAGTTCTTTTTTAATTTCCTGGTTGAGCCATTCATTCTTTAGTAGGATGCTCTTTAGCCTCCAAGTATTTGAGTTCTTTCCAACTTTCCTCTTGTGAGTGAATCCTAGTTTCAAAGCATTGTGGTCTGAAAATATGCAGGGAATGATCCTAATCTTTTGGTACTGGTTGAGACCTGATCTGTGACCTATTCTGGAGAATGTTCCCTGGGCACTAGAGAAGAATGTGTATTCTGTTGCTTTGGGATGGAATGTTCTGAATATATCTGTGAAGTCCATCTGGTCCAGTGTGTCTTTATTCCTTTGTTGATCTTTTGCTTAGATGATCTGTCCAGTTCAGTGAGGGGGGGGTGTTAAAGTCCCCCACTATTATTGTATTGTTTTCAATGTGTTTCTTTGCTTTTGTTATTAATTGGCTTATATAATTGGCTGCTCCATGTTAGAGGCATAGATATTTACAATTGTTAGATTTTCTTGTTGGATAGACCCTTTAATTATGATATAGTGTCCTTCCTCATCTCTTATTACAGTCTTTGGTTTAAAATCTAATTTTTCTGATATAAGGCTTGTTACTCCAGCTTTCTTTTGGTGTCCATTAGCATGGTAAATGGTTTTCCACCCCTTCACTTTCAATCTGGGGTTGTCTTTAGGTCTAAAATGAGTATCTTGCAGACAGTATATCGATGGGGCTTATTTTTTTATCCAAACTGATAGCCTGTGTCTTTTGATTGGGGCATTTAGCCCATTTACATTCAGGGTAACTATTGAAAGATAGGAATTGTATTGTCTGTAAGGTGACTGTTAATGTATATTGTCTGTGTTCCTTTCTGGTCTATGTTACTTTTAGGCTCCCTCTTTGCTTAGAGGACCCCTTTCAATATTTCTTGTAGGGCTGGTTTCATGTTTGCAAGTTCTTTTAGTTTTTGTTTGTCCTGGAAGCTTTTTATCTCTCCTTCTATTTTCAGTGACAGCCTAGCTGGATAGAGTATTCTTGGCTGCCTATTTTTGTCGCTTAGTGCTCTGAATATATCCTGCCAGTCCTTTCTGGCCTGCCAGGTCTCTGTGGATAGGTCTGTTGCCAATCTAATGTTTCTACCATTGTAGGTTACAGACCTCTTGTCCTGAGCTGCTTTCAGGATTTTCTCTTTGTCTCTGAGACTTGTAAGTTTTACTATTAGATGTCAGGGTGTTGACCTATTTTTATTGGTCTTGAGGGGGGTTCTCTGTGTCTCCTGGATTTTGATGCCTGTTTCCTTCCCCAAATTAGAGAAATTCTCTGCTATAATTTGTTCCAATATACCTTCTGCCCCCTCTCTCTTTCTTCTTCTTCTGGGATCCCAATTATTCTAATATTGTTTCATCTTATGGTATCACTTATCTCTTGAATTCTGCCCTGGTGATCCAGTAGTTGTTTATCCCTCTTTTTCTCAGCTTCTTTATTTTCCATCATTTGGTCTTCTCTATCACTAATTCTCTCTTCTGCCTCATTTATCCTAGCAGTTAGAGCCTCCGTTTTTTATTGCACCTCATTAATAGCCTTTTTGATTTCTACTTGATTAGATTTTAGTTCTTTTATTTCTGCAGAAAGGATTTCTCTAGTATCTTCCATGTTTTTTTCAAGCCCAGCTAGTACCTTTAAAATAGTCATTCTGAACTCTTGTTCTGACATCTTACTAATGTCCATATGATTAGGTCCCTGGCTGTTGGTACTGCCTCTTGTTCTTTTTTTTGAGGTGAGTGTTTCCATCTTGTCATTGGCCAGTGGAGAATAGATGAATGAGAGAACAAAATGCTAATAGGGTAACAATGACCCCAGAAAAATATACACTAAACAAATCAGAAGAGACCTGAAACTGGGGGGAAAGAAAGGGCAAGAAAGAAAAAAGAAAAAAATAAAAAATAACGAATATGATCAAATATGATCAGGCTCGTGTATTTTGGTCTGTTAGAAGAAACAGCCTCCCAAAATTTTAAAGAAAGGAAAACTTACATATGTACAAAAATAAGGGTAAATACAATGAAGGGATGGAATATGACTGTAAAGATGAAAATTACAAGTGTTTATAAAAAGAATTGACGAGGTAAGAAGTTGGTTGAAAAAAAAAGAGGATTTAAAAAGAAAAAAAAGGGAGAGGATGTGATCAGGCAGGAGACTAGAACAAAGCCATACACTAGAGATTTAGGGTATATTTTGGTCTGTTAGAAGAAACTATATCCCAAAATTTTAAAGAGAGAACAACTTATATATATATTTACCAAAAATAAGGTTAACTACTATGAAGGGATAGAATATGACTGTAAAAATGAAAAATAAAAAAAGATTTTTTTTAAAAAAGGGGTTGATAAAATGTTGGTTGAAAAAGGGAAAAAGAAAAATTAAAAAAAAAAAAGATGAAAAAGAAAATTAAAAAAATTAACTTTGAAAGACTAAAGAATCATGGGAAAAAAGCCATGATTCTATGTGCAGTATTGCCCTAGCGCTGGAGTTCTGCCATTCTCATTGATCGGTAAACGTGGTCTTGGCTGGCTGTTCTTGCTGATCTTCTGGGGGAGGGGCCTTTTGCTGTGGTTCCCAAATGTCTTGCAGGAGGAGGCAGAATTACAACGCCCTTGCCTGGTCCGGGCTAAGTAATCTGCTTGGGTTTGCTCTCAGGAGCTTTTGCTCCCTGCAAGCTTTCCATACAGCTTTGGAGGATGACAGTGCAAATGGCAGCCTCCCAATCTCTGCCTTGGAGGAGCCAAGAACTCGGGGCCCCACTCCTCAGTGAGCCCCCAGAGAAAAGCAGTCAGTCACTCCCGTCTCCCAGGTCTCTGGCTGCACTCTGTGCTCACCCGGCCTGTGACCAAATGTTTCTATCTCTGGCACCCAACCCCGTGTGGAGTCTCCAAACCCAGCGGATCCCTGTGGTGTGCTCCCACACTACTCCTCCCAGGGCAGGAAGGGCAGTCTCCCTGGATCTGCCGCTTGTTGGGTCCCTGCTGGCAGAGCAGTGGCCCGACTGTGCCCCGGATCACGGTTTATGGCAACTCCGAGCTGAGAGCCTGCAGCTGGCTTTCCCGCTCTGATACGTGGGAGCTCTGCCGCACTCAGGCACCCCTGGTCTTTCTGTGACCCTAAGGGTTCTGAGACCACACTGTCCCAGCGAAGGTTCCACCCCCCACTTAGCCACTGGAGCGAAGTCCCTCAGCAGAGCTGACTTCTAAATGTTCCGATTTTGTGCTCCGAGGCTCTATCACTTGCCAGTAGCGGCTGACAGAAGCCCCCTCCCCGCCGTCTATCTTCCCGAATATCGCCTCTGATTCACTTCGCACTTCCTACCTTCCAGAAAGTGGCCGCTTTTCTGATGAGAGAGTTGTTGCTATTCTTTTCTTCAATCCCCTGTTGAGTTCATAGGTGTTCAGAATGGTTTGATCCTTATCCAGCTGAATTCCTGGGACCAGATGAAATTTAGGTCTCCTACTCCTCTGCCATCTTGCTCCTCCTCTCAAAAGTTATTTTTCATTCCAATAAAAAACAAATGTGCTCTCTGAAGTAAAACAGTGACAGCATGACTCTAGACAGTTCAATAAGGTACTTAACCAATTTTGAAGTGCTAGTCCCCCATCCCCAGCCAATTGTCACCTCATTTGTATGCATTCTCCCATAACGAAACAGAATGTTGGAGCTAGGAAGATCTTTGGTATCAATCAGCATAGACTTAGCTCTTTGTCTTAAATGAGAATGCCAAAATTTAGAAAATAGGAATTAACTGAGACAATGTCATATAACTAGTTAAAGTTCAAGACCAGGAAACACTTACAAATGGCCATCACTTCCTTTCTTTATAGTCTTGAACTTACCCCTGACATATACAGAATATTTTACTTTCTACTTTTGCTCTGATTTACAGCTCTTAATTTGTCATCTATATGTAAATCATTTATTTATGATAAAAAGCACTCTATTTTAGATTATATAACTTCTAGAAGCAAGGAAATTTTCAATATAGCCCAATTTGCACAGCACTTAATATTCTTTCCCTTAACTCATGTTCTAAATGTGATTTTACTCCATCAATTATATCATGCTGGCATTTGAGTGAAAGTCCACTTTAGCAGGAACAACAAATTGAGAGAATTTAGGAAGAATCAGGAAGCTGTACTTGATTTCCAATTCCAGAATGTTCTTAGTAAGAACTCAGTTTAATATTAAGAGCCAGCATTAGTACTTTCACCAAAACAATAATGATCTATGAACTCAGTGTGTAAGACAGATCATAAGGCAACTTTCAGTAAAGTACCAGCACAGGGCACAGAGCTACCCTGGGATTCAGAGAGCTGCTCAGCTCTTCTGCCTTGTGATTGGAGGCTACACTTGCAGAGTGGTTTTGACCAATGGGCAGGAGTGGAGCAGCCCAGACAGAGGGGAGAAGCCTGAGATTACAGCACAGGAAGGCCTAGAAGAGAGTCTGAAGAGTTGAACTGCTCTGCTGTTGACTGTGAACTTGGGCAAGCCAGCCACCTCTCTGAGTCAGTTTCCTCATAAGGTAAGTTAGGATGTTGTAATTGGATGGATAAAATAATACCTATTATTTTATGCAGGAATGGACTCTTGATTTTGTGCTCGTTATTTGTCCCCTGAGTGAACAAGCATTTGTTAGAGTTTCCACTACAACAAGAGGAAATATGAGCCAAGAGGTATGGGCCTCCCAGAGATCTCCACTGTGATAGTGCACCGTGTGCATCTGGACAACTCCTTGGTTGCCCACTGGGGAGCTCCAAGGAACTGGGAGTCATGCCTCCATCTGGAGCATTCTGTGCTACTTTCTGATTTATCCAGCCACTTCCCTAGGTTTCCTTCACCATTTAAGAACATCTACATCTTCTACCTATCCTTGGCTATTTTTCTGACACATCACCATTCTGTGGCAATAACCACACAGTACCTCCTTTCTCCAGCAATCTGGGAGTCTGAGTCCCCTAGGGGAAGAAGAGACACCTGGCAGAGGTGCTGGAGAGGAGGAAGAAGTGTTGGACAGTAGATAATGGGTAAGAGAGGAAAGACAGAGACATTTAGAGAGCTTCCAAACCTTTGAGTCTTGGAGTCTATGGATAGGAGAGGGAAAGAAAAGAGGGGAGGGAAGGAAAGGAAATGGAAGGAAGGAAGGAAGGAAGGAAGGAAGGAAGGAAGGAAGGAAGGAAGGAAGGAAGGAAGGATTAACCATTTAAAAAAAATGAGCCAACAATCAGCAAGGAGAAAGCAAAATTTGCCAAAAGAGCCCACTGAATAGTTTGTAAGTATTTGTTTGTCATTACCTTTTGAAAAAAAAGGTGGCAACATATAATTCTGGTAGCAAGTTGGAACTGACAAGGAAGCCCCCACCAAAGAAATAAGAGCAGTCCACTTGATGTCCAACAGGCTCTATGTCTTTGCCAATCAAATTGTCAAGGTCGGGGCTCAGCAATCTTTCCCATTAAAAAAAAAATAGTGCACCATGTTTTTTTGTTTTTTGTTTGTTTGTTTGTTTTTTTGTCAAGCCAGCATGTTTCCATGGAAACCTGAAAGACTCTGAAGTTAGTAGCAGAAAATCCTGAGTCTGGATCTACTTTGCCTTTGGTGTCAACTGAAGGCAAATATCACAGGGTCTGGACCACAGGGCCAGGGTCGTTGTTGAAGAGAAGAGGAGAGGAGAGGAGAGGAGAGGAGGAGAAGAGAAGAAGAGAAGAGAAGAGAAGAGAAGAGAAGAGAAGAGAGAGAAGAGAAGAGAAGAGAAGAGAAGAGAAGAGAAGAGAAGAGAAGAGAAGAGAAGAGAAGAGAAGAGAAGAAGAGAGGAGAGGAGAGGAGAGAAGAACAACTCATGACTTTTATTCTTGAATCTGAAAAAATCTTCAAAATCTTCAGGTTAAATGATCAGCACACATCATTCTAGCATACTTCATTGTTGACATAAGCAGCAACATGAATGGGAAGAGGGAAAAAGGCAGCAAAGACAGCCCACAGTGGGACGGGAATGGAATCAGGTCCTCACAGCCACACAGAAGCTCGCGTTGTGCTTTTTCACCCACCACAGTGCTGGGAAGCAGTAAAGCAGAGTGCTTGGAGGGGAGCTCTGGATTCACTCATTCTGCAAACAGCCCCACTGCATGCCAGGGGCTCTGCTGTGCCAGGAGACCACAGGGTGAGCAAAACATGCTCAGCTTCTTCCGAGTAAATGGGAGGCAACATTTACAAGGAGTTGCAGAAATGTACTTGGAGTTGCAAGCTGTGGGGAGTGTAACAGAAGTCTTGTGCAGGTGGTATGAGAGAGTAGCACAGGAGTAACTGATGTGGATGGACTTGAAGCAGGTGGGTGCAGTGACCCTGGGCAAGTAAAGGAAAATGCCCAGGGAGAGGGATTATCAGGATGGGACTGCTACATGGCCACACACCTATGTGACCTTGAGCAAACTGCCAGCATCGCTAAAGCTTACTTTCTTGTAGGTGAACGGGAACAAAAGCTGTATGTGCTTTGCAAGGTGTGGCAATAGCTTTGCACATGGCCAGTCTTGATAGGTTAACACTTGGGAACCACCTTCCTAGAGCAGGAGGTTGGGTCACAGGTCTTGAAGGGCCCTTCTAACTCTAAAATCTGACACATCATTACCCCAAGCAGATTCTTCACTTTGCATACTTATTAGGCAGGACACTTTAAACTATTAGATGCCCTGACATTTTTTAAAGAAAACAAGACAAATGTCAAGAGTGAAAAAAAGCTGTCTGTTTCTGGATATCATTATGGTAAAGTCACAGAAGATGACAGGAAGCTTGAAAGCTGAAACTAGAAGCAGCCCAGGATGGTGGAAGAGTGGCTTGGGTCTGGGCTTCATTTGCCTGCTTGCTCAGGTCCCTGGGCCCCTGTGACTTTGGCAAGTCCCCGTACCCTGTTGGGCCTCAGCTTCCTCCCTGGGAAATATTCTTGGGGGTTCCTCCAGGCCCTAAAGCCCTTCAAGGTCCTTCTCTGACTTCTCTTTCTGATCCTCTGTTTCTCATCAGTCAATTGGAGCAAGTCCCAATGCCTCACTCCGGAGAGTGCTGTGAGTATTAAGTCAAGAGATGCTGTTCGAGTGTCGATCAGGGTGCATGTGCACAGTGTTCTTCAGTGGTACCATCAGCGCTGCTGGTGAAGGTGAGTTGCAGGCGGCAGTGGCCACCCCCTCCATTCTTCAGGCACCCACAAGAAGGAAGGAGTGTGAGGTGCAGAGCAATGCACATCTAGTGGGAGGGCCACACTGACACCTCTAAGCCAGCCCCACTCAGAGGCCTGGTCCTCGGGCCCCAGTTTCCAACTTCATAGTGGGAGTAAAAATCAGCCCCATGTACTCAAAGGAAATCACATCTACGTGTTCTTAAGGATAAAATGCAGATATATATAGGTGACAGTTTTTTAACAGCAACAACAAAATATAATATTAAAAAGAAAAGAAAAAAATGCACACAAATACTAGATATTCTTTCTCTGATATTCAAATCCAAACCCCCGTCTCTGGGTAAGACACGGCCACACAGCCCTCCAGGCTCTAGCGCCTCCCTTGGGCTCAACAGCAGGTCTCACTCTCCACCCACAGGCACTGCTGCTCCTGACTCTTGCACAGGTGATTTCCTCATTTTGAAATGTGCTCCGTTCACCAGATGAATTCTCCCTCCTGGAGGCTCTCCCTAACTGCCCCAAGCAGAGGGTAGTACTCCCTTCTTTATGCGGGGTACTTAATTCCTGTCTCTTATACTAGTTGCTACATTTGCTATGATTCTGTGTATTTCTGTCTCCCCAAATAACCTGGGACTGTTTTTGGCTACCATGACCTCTTCTATGGCCCCAGTTCTAGCACACTAAAGATGGTGGCATCTGTGGCTCTGGGTAATATCCAGGGAAAGGCTTTCCACAAGGCACACTTAATCAGTGCTATTTGTTATGGGCTGCATTGTGTCTCCCCAAAATGCATATGCTGAGGTCCTAACCCCCCCAGTACATCAGAATGCGACTTTATTTGGAAATAGGGCTGTTGAAGGTATAATTAGCTAAGATGAGATCATCAAGATCAGCCCTAATCCAATCACTGGTGTCCTTATAAAAAGGAAAAATTTGAACCCAGACACACAGATAGGGAGAATACCACATGAACATGAAGGCAGAGATGGGAGCGGTGCATCTACAAAACAAGGAACATCAAGGATGGCCAGAAACCACTAGAAACTGGGCAAGAGGCAGGGAACAGATTTTCCCTCACAATCCTAGAAGGAACCAACCCTGCTGATACTTTGATCTCAGACTTCAGGCCTCCAGAACTGTGAGACAATAAATGTCTGTTGTCTAAGCCTCTAATCTGTGCACTTTTTTACAGCAGCCTGAGCTAATTCATTACTCATAAACAATTTGGAATGTCATAGGGATCTTAAGGGCTCTTTTGTTTCTAACTCACCACTGAGGGGGGGGGGAAAGTAAATCCTAATGAATTTTTTTTTTTTACTCTTTTAGAGTCTATCCATGGGATAAATTATCTGAATATTTAGGAAAATATTTGTGCATGACAAATATGCTCTGTGCATAATCACAATTTTTGTAGGAATGTGCACCTGCTTACAGCCTTTGCACCCCTGCAGCATGGATGAAGCAGCTCAGAACAAAAGCAAGAACATGGACTCAGAGGCCATGCTCATGGCTGGCAGTGACGTGGGCTCTGGCCCGAGAGCTCACTGGGCCATCACTGGAGCATCCCTGTGTGGATCTCCACGTGATTTCTCCACATGGTGTGGGCTCCATTCTGAGATAGAACGTTCCTGGAGACTCAGGCAGATGCTGCATGGCCTCTTACGACCTGGTCTCCCGAACCTCCCAACCCCACCCCACCCCCGAATTCTGATAATCAAGTGCCACAGAAGAACCCCACTCAAGGGAGAAGAACCAGATCCCACCCTTCCCGTGAAGAGCAGCATCAGCTTCCAAGGTGTTCATGGCGCTCGTCCCAGAGACCATCCACCTCACCCTCTGATCCTGTTTACTGTCCATCAACTGAGGACATGCCTGCTTGACAGGGAAATTGCAAGGAATAAATAAGATAAGGTAGAGGAAGATCACTACAGAGTGTCACTTAAGACAATATGTCTTTTCTCCTCCTGTTTCTGCTGCCATCAGCATTGTCTGTCAGTCCCTGGTTATCCCCAGGTTAATGACCCCTCCTCTTCCCTACTTTCAACTCTCTTCCAGGGAAAGCCTATCCACATCCATAGATTAAGTGCCAACTCCACATAGCGAATTCCTCAGACTTATCTCCGTCCCCAACCTCTTCTCAAGTCCAAACTCATGTTTCCAGTGGCAAGATGTTCCCAGGACCCTTCTCACACAGATCCATACTTCCCACCATAGCTCTTCCCTTTAGGCATCTACTGCTCTCTCTTTGCTTGTAACTCTTGGACTCAACCTCTGTTCTGTACCCCCCCACCACTGCCTTACTCCAGAGCCTCACCATCTCTCCCCTGGTTTGTCAGGCCCTTCCCTACTGGTCTTCCCATCCCCAGTTCCTCCTAATCCATCTTCCACACTACTTCCAGAAGGATTTTTCAAATGCAAAATTTTGACTCTTACACCTCTGCTTGAAATCTTTCAACAGCTAACCATTGCTTTGGAAGATAAAATCCAAATCCAAGTTTGATGTGGAAGGAATTTCTCATCTCATCTCATCTCAACCCATCTACCTATGTCTCTGGGCTCACTCTTGGTCTGCCCTTTCCAAAGTTTTGGCTTCAAGGAATTATCACTGTCTCGGAGCCCCCCAGACTTCATGTCCATGCAAGGTGCCCCTATACTAATCATTATACTAGACATTAATTACACATATGTCTCCACCACCAAATTCTTTACTTCTTGTTGACAGGGGGCACTACATTATTCCACACTGTTACCCCCAAGGCCTATAATAGTGTCCACTGCAGAGCAATCGCTCAACAAATTTGAGTTAAAGTGCGGGGGGGGGGGGGGGGGGGAACCAATTATTTGTTTCTGGGCTCTGAAGGTGGAGGAAAGTACTATCTTGGAAAGGAGTCTGGAGCAAGAAAGGTACTATCATTGTCTCAGCAAACTTAACTTATGTTTCCATTAAAATGCCAACACAATAACACTCTATCATTCCTATGCAAGGCAGGTACTAATTTTACCGTAAGTAGCCTAAAAATATTCAGGGTGCCACTATCCCTGCCAAATTTAGTATCCTCTTTCCTCTGATTCACATAAAATAAATAAACTTCTCCTAATGTACCAGGTACTTCCAGAGCATTACTGAGGCTCTTTAAAAACAGTATCTGCTTTTTCAGTCTGCTAAGATACTATTTAGCAGTTTAATATTCCCCAGTGTTTCTCAGCACCTGAGAAAATCGTATGGCTTCCAGGACACTGAAATTCTCCAGGATCAGCCTGTGAACTGGGATAGCCTGGTTTATTATGTACAATCAACCAAAAACAGCTTGGTCTTTAAAATTTTCATCACCTGCTGAATGTGCTCTTTGAGACTTGACCTCAAGTTTACTTTAATTTAGATTATGCAGAACCAGTGTATTGACCAACTGGGCATTCCATTAAGCATGACTCACCCAGGTGATATCATTCAAATTTGGAACTGTCTGTAGCAGATTATGATGAATTGAACAGAGCTTATTAATAGGAAGAAGAACTAGAATGTGAAATCAAATCAAAGGTGCTTCTTGGGGGGAGGGGGGAAAGATGGTGGCGGAGTAGGGGACCCTATTTCAACTGGCCTCCGGATTTAAGCTGGACATCTACCAGACCACTCTGAGCACCCACGAAACCAGCCTGAGATGTAAGAAGATCTGGATTTCTAAAACAGAATATTGCAGGCGGTTGGTTTTGAGGTAGGAAGCGGAGAGCCGTGATACTGTGGGCAGATATCGGAGGATAAACAGCAGTGGGAGGGTGCCTGGACGTGGGGATCCTACACTGCCGGTGAGTGACAGCCTCGGGTGCTGCGGAGGGGCACACTCTCGCAGACCAGTAGTGTCAGGAAAGGACTTTAGGGCAGCCCCCGGGGTGGAAAACCGGACCGGTGGGGTCGCACGCCCGCGATCTGCAGCCCCGCAGACAGAAGCCGGAGAACGGTCCCGCGCACGCGAACTGCAGCCTCCAAGACAGAAACCCAGTGCGCCGGGGTCCCGCCTGTGAACGGCAACCTCCGGGGTGGAAACCCCTAGTGGCAGAGTCGCGCACCAGCGAACTGCAGTCCCCAGGACGGGACCCAAAGTGGCGGAGTCACGCACATGCGCGTGAACTGGGAGCAGCTGGCTGTTTTAGAAGCACAAAGGGCAGAGACATGCCCCGACCTGGAGGCAGGACTGGGAGCGCTGCGGAGGGGCACACAACCCAGGACGCTGCAGTTTATAGCAGCACAGACAGTAACGGAGACAGTGTGGCCTGGAGAGCTCACTGAAGAACAGACTGAGGTCTCTCTGCTCTGAGACTGAGGGTTGGAAATGGTCTCTTCTGCTCTGACTCACGGAAGAGACGTGGAAAGCCGCCAGGGAAAGGCGCCAGAGAACAAAAGCCCCAAAGACTGATTCCCACTGAGCCCATCCACCGCCACAGGGGCGCAGGGCAACTCCGCCCAAACAGGGTTGCCTGAGTAACAGCGCAGCAGGCCCCTCCTGCAGAAGACAGGCTGGGAAAACAAGAGGCCAGCAACCCTAAGGTCCCAAGAAAACAGGTGCATCTTGCTTGGATTCTGGTCAATAATTTGGACTCTATACATTCCCTCAAACACCCATCAACAGAATGACTAGGAGGAGGAGCCCCCAAAACAGAAAAGACTCAGAGATTATGATTTATGCTGCAGATTTACAAATGGATGCAGATATAACCAAGATGTCAGAGATGGAATTCAGGCTAGCAATTGTGAAGACAATGGCTAGAATAGAGAAATCAATTAATGGCAACATAGAGTCTCTAAGGGCAGAAATAAAAGGGGAATTGGCAGTTGCTTTTTCTCTAGTTCTTTAAGGTGTAGAGTTAGTTGGTGAATTCGGGATTTTTCTATTTTTTTGAGTGAGACTTGGATGGCTATGTATTTCCCCCTTAGGATCGCCTTTGCAGTATCCCATAGGTTGGATCAATGAGATCCAATCCAATCTAGATAATCTAACAGCTAGGGTAACTGAGACGGAAGAGAGATAAGTGATCTGGAAGACAGTATAGTAGATAAAAAGGGAAAAGAGGAGGCCAGGGAAAAAACAACTCAGAATCCATGAAAATAGAATCAGAGAAATCAGTGACACCATGAGGCGTTCCAAAGTCAGAATCACTGGAATCCCGGAGGGAGTGGAGAGAGAGAGAGGGCTAGAAGATGTATTTGAGCAAATCGTAGCTGAGAACTTCCCTAATCTGGGGAGTGAAACAAACATTCGAGTCCTAGAGGCAGAGAGGACTCCTCCTAAGATCAAGGAAAACAGGCCAACACCCCAGCATGCAATAGTAAAACTTGCAAATCTTAGAACCAAGGAAAGCATCTTAAGGGCAGTTAGGGGGAAGAGATTCCTTACGTACAGAGGGAGGAACATCAGAATAACGTCAGACCTATCCACAGAGACCTGGCAAGCCAGAAAGGCCTGGCAAGACATATTCAGGGTACTAAATGAGAAGAACATGCAGCCAAGAATACTTTATCTGGCAAGGCTTTCATTTAGAATGGATGAAGAGATGCAGAGCTTCCATGACTGGCAGAAGTTGAAAGAATATGTGACCACTAAGCTGGCCCTGCAAGAAATATTAAGGGGGGTTCGATAAAAGGAGAAAGACCCAAGAGTGATCTACAACAGAAATTTACAGGGACAATCTATAAAAACAAGGTCTTCACAGGCAACACGATGACAATAAATTCATATCTTTTAATAATCACTCTCAAAGTGAATGGCCTAAATGCTCCCATAAAACGGCACAGGGTTGCAGATTGGATAAAAAGACAGGACCCATCCATATGCTGTCTACAAGAGACTCATTTTGAACCTAAAGATACATCCAGACTGAAAGTGAAGGGATGGAGATCTATCTTCCATGCCAGCGGACCTCAAAAGAAAGCTGGGGTAACAATTCTTATATCAGACAAATTAGATTTTAAACTAAAGTCTGTAATAAGAGACACAGAAGGACACTATATCATTCTTAAAGGGTCTATCCAACAAGAAGATCTAACAATTGTAAATATCTATGCCCCCAACATGGGAGCAGCCATCTACATAAACCAACTGTTAACCAAAATAAAGAGTCATATTGATAAGAATACATTAATTGTAGGAGACCTCAATACTCCACTCTCAGCAACGGACAGATCATCTAAGCAGAAAATCAACAAAGGAAACAAGAGCTTTGAATGATACATTGGACCAGATGGACCTCATAGATATTTACAGAACATTTCACCCTAAAACAACAGAATACTCATTCTTCTCGAGCGCACTTGGAACTTTCTCCAGAATAGACCATATACTGGGTCACAAATCAGGTCTCAACCAATACCAAAAGATTGAGATTATTCCCTGCATATTCTCAGACCACAATGCTCTAAAACTGGAACTCAATCACAAGAAAACATTTGGCAGAAATTCAAACACTTGGAAGCTAAAGACCACTCTGCTCAAGAATGTTTGGGTCAACCAAGAAATCAAAGAACTTAAACAATTCATGGAAATCAATGAGAACGAAAACACATCGGTCCAAAACCTATGGGATACTGCAAAGGCGATCCTAAGGGGGAAATACATAGCCATCCAAGTCTCACTCAAAAAAATAGAAAAATCCTGAATTCACCAACTAACTGTACACCTTAAAGAACTAGAGAAAAAGCAACAAACGATGCCTAAGCCACGCATTAGAAGAGAAATAATTAAAATTAGAGCAGAAATCAATGAATTAGAAACCAGAAACACAGTAGATCAGATCAACGAAACTAGAAGTTGGTTCTTTGAAAGAATTAATAAGATTTATAAACCACTGGCCAGACTTATCCAAAAGAAGAGAGAAAGGACCCAAATTAATAAAATTATGAATGAAAGGGGAGAGATCACGACCAACACCAAGGAAATAGAAACAATTATTAGAAATTATTATCAACAACTATATGCCAACAAACTGAGCAATCTGGATGAAATGGAGGCCTTCCTGGAAACCTATAAGCTGCCAAGACTGAAACAGGAAGAAATTGACAACCTGAATAGGCCAATAACCAGTAACGAGATTGAAGCAGTGATCCAAAACCTCCCAAAAAACAAGAGTCCAGGGCCTGATGGATTCCCTGGGGAATTCTACCAAACATTCAAAGAAGAAATAATACCTATTCTACTGAAGCTGTTTCAAAAAATAGATACAGAAGAAAAACTTCCAAACTCATTCTAGAGGCCAGCATTACCTTAATCCCCAAACCAGGCAAAGACCCCATCAAAAAGGAGAATTTCAGACCGATATCCCTGATGAATATGGGTTCCAAAATCCTCAACAAAATCCTAGCTAATAGGATCCAACAATACATTAAAAGGATCATCCACCACGACCAAGTGGGATTTTTCCCCAGGATGCAAGGGTGGTTCAACATTCCCAAATCAATCAATGTGATAGAACACATTAATAAGAAGAGAGAGAAGAACCATATGGTCCTCTCAATTGATGCAGAAAAAGCATTTGACAAAATACAACATCCTTTCCTGATTAAAACTCTCCAGAGTATAGGGATAGAGGGAACATTCCTCAAGCTCATAAAATCCATCTATGAAAAACCCACAGTGAATATCATCCTCAATGGGGAAAAGCTGAGAGCCTTTCCCTTAAGATCAGGAACACGTCAAGGGTGCCCGCTCTCACCACTGTTGTTCAACATAGTACTAGAAGTCCTAGCAACAGCAATCAGACAACAAAAAGAAATAAAAGGTATTCAAATTGGCAAAGAAGAAGTCAAACTCTCTCTTTTCGCAGACGACATGGTACTTTATGTGGAAAACCCAAAAGACTCCACCCCCAAATTACTAGAACTCATATAGAAATTCAGTAATGTGGCAGGATAAAAAATCAATGCACAGAAATCAGTTGCTTTCTTATACGCTAACAACACAACTGTAGAAAGAGAAATTAAAGAAACGATTCCATTTACAATAGCACCAGAAACCATAAGATACCTCGGAATAAACCTAACCAAAGAGGTAAAGGATCTATACTCTAGGAACTACAGACCACTCATGAAAGAAATTGAAGAAGACACAAAAAGATGGAAAAACATTCCATGCTCATGGATCGGAAGAATAAACATTGTTAAAATGCTACCCTGAGCAATCTATACCTTCAATGCCATCCCAATCAAAATTCCAATGACATTTTTCAAAGTGCTGGAACAAACAATCCTAAAATTTGTATGGAATCAGAAAAGACCCCGAATTGCCAAGGAGATGTTGAAAAAGAAAACCAAAGCTGGGGCATCACGTTGCCCGATTTCAAGCTATACTACAAATCAGTGATCACCAAGACAGCATGGTACTGGCACAGAAACAGACATACAGACCAATGGAACAGAATAGAGAACCCAGATATGGATCCTCAACTCTATGGTCAAATAATCTTTGACAAAGCAGGAAAAAACATGCAATGGAAAAAAGACAGTCTCTTCAATAAATGGTGCTGGGAAAATTGGACAGCCACATGCAGAAGAATGAAACTTGACCATTCTCTAACACCACTCACAAAGATAAACTCAAAGTGGATGAAAGACCTCAATGTGAGACAGGAATCCATCCAAATCCTAGAGGAGAACATAGGCAGTAACCTCTTTGACATCGGCCACAGCAGCTTCTTTCAAGATACATCTCCAAAAGCTAGTGAAACAAAAGCAAAAATGAACTTTTGGGACTTCATCAAGATAAAAAGCTTCTGCACAGCAAAGGAAACAGTCAGCAAAACAAAGAGGCAACCCACAGAATGGCAGAAGATATTTGCAAATGACACTACAGATAAAGGCCTGGTATCCAAGATCTATAAAGAACTTCTCAAACTCAACACCCAAAAAACAAATAATCAAGTCAAAAAGTGGGCAGAAGAGATGAACAGACACTTCTCTGAAGAAGACATACAAATGGCTAACAGACACATGAAAAAATGTTCATCATCATTAGCCATCAGGGAAATCCAAATCAAAACCACACTGAGATACCACCTTACACCAGTTAGAATGGCAAAAATGGACAGGGAAAGAAACAACAAATGTTGGAGAGGCTGTGGAGAAAGGGGAACCCTCTTACACTGTTGGTGGGAATGCAAGTTGGTACAACCACTTTGGAAAACAGTGTGGAGGTGCCTCAAAAATTTAAAAATAGAGCTACCCTATGACCCAGCAATTGCACTCCTGGGTATTTACCCCAAAGACACAGATGTAGTGAAAAGAAGGGCCACATGCATCCCAATGTTCATAGCAGCAATCTCCACAATAGCCAAACTGTGGAAAGAGCCAAGATGCCCTTCGACAGATTAATGGATAAAGAAGATGTGGTCCGTATATACAATGGAATATTACTCAGCCATCAGAAAAGATGAATACCCAACTTTTACACCAACATGGATGGGACTGGAGGAGATTATGCTAAGTGAAATAAGTCAAGCAGAGAAAGTCAATTATCATATGGTTTCACTTATTTGTGGAACATAAGGAATAACATGGAGGACATTAAGAGAAGGAAGGGAAAAATGGGCGGGGGGAATTGGAGGGAGAGATGAACCATGAGAGACTATGGACCTGAGAAACAAACAGGGTTTTAGAGGGGAGGGGGGCGGGGGGATTGGTTAGCCCGGTGATGGGTATTAAGGAGGGCACTGGAGCACTGGGTGTTATACGAAAACAATGGATCGTGGATCACTACATCAAAAACTAATGATGTATGGTGACTAACATAACATAATAAAATTCAAAAAAAAAAGAAAAAAAAAGGTGCTTCTTGGGGAAGACAGGAACACAAATCTTACAAATGAATATTTCAGCACAGTGTGTATACTCATTTAATTCTAAGAGTCTGGTTTGCCAGAGAAAGTCAGTGAGGGGAACTCGTGGCTCATCAATCTTAGCGTGACCCTAATAGCTAAATAGATCCTAAGGGATATCGCATTCAGGCGAAAGAAATAAGCACAATCACAGAACAGTTCTCAAAAAACCTGCCAACACCTCCAATTGGAGAAAAGGAAAAGGAAAAAGAAAACCAGTTGGAAGAACTGATCGAAAACTGAGGTTTGGAGAGTGTGTTTTTTAAATGAAAAGGACCCATCCTCTTACAAATCTTGATGATTTAAACTACTTTAGAAAAGGATGGAAGCAGTAACTGGGTGATAAGACAGCTCTGCGTGCTGAGAATAGGGAGGACATGGAGTTGCCACAGTGGTGCTAAGGTGAAGGGCTGTGTGGGGCCCAAAGCTCAGTGGGGCTCCCAGACAAGCCGAGGCAAGGGCTCAGAGGCCAAACAGCCAAGCGTTCAGACTCACAAAGCCAAAACCCCCTTTAGGCAGGTATAGGGGGTTAAGCAAAGGATGGGGATGCAAGGAGAGATTGCTGGTTTTGGAGGCCAGCACAGTGGCAGATAGAGAAGGGAGTTGGTTTTGGGGATTTCTTTTTTCCTAGCAGGGTGCCAGCAATGCTAAGGGGAAGGGGGCAGGCCAGTTCCACCCTCTGGAGGAAGCAGCCAGAGCCAGGCAGAGTACTGGGAGGAGACTGGGAATTTGGGAATTGAGATACACACACCCGCCGGGAGTACTAATAGTCCCTCAGATACCCAAGCCAGTTTGGTGATTTTAGTCAAATAACACCTTTCTGTCAATGGTTCCCCAAAATTATGTCCTCCACCCCGACTACTTCCCTGAGTTTCAGACTTACATACCCACTGCCAAGTTGACATCCCCACTGAGACTTCTCGGCCTCATTATAAACCATGATGACATAGATGAAAAAGAACACTCAGTCCTCCTCCCCACCAGCAAACTGCTCCTATACGAGTTTTCCGGGTGCATAACTAGTACGTCACTGTCACCATGGCAACTACTGAGCTGGGCATCACACTGGGGGCCCCTCCCTTCCTCACCGCCGCACCCTGCCCATCAGCTGCACCCCCATGCTGCAGCCCACACCCAGTCCTGTCTCTTAAGCTTCCCCTGCGGTTACCCTGGCCCAGGCCACTGCCATGTCTTAAGGGATCTCTGCTGTCCCCAAATCCATTCTGCCAAAAAACACCCAAGGGATCTTTTACAAATGCAAATCAGACCATGTCCTTCCCCTGCCACAGCTCACCAATAACTTTCCTTTGCCTAGAGAATTAAATCCCTGAGGCCGCTCTCACACCCCAAGGCCCACAGTCTTTTTTTTTTTTTTAAACAGTTTTTTTTTTCTTAACATATAATGTATTATTTGTTTCAGGGGTACAGGTCTATGATTCATCAGTCTTATACAGTTCACAGCCCTCACCATAGTACATACCCTCCCCAATGTCCATCACCCAGCCACTCCATCCCTCCCACCTTCCTCCACTCCAGCAACCCTCTGTTTCCTGAGATTAAGAGTCTCTTATGGTTTGTCTCCTTCTCTGATTTTGTCTTGTTTCATTTTTCCCTCCCTTCCCCTATGATCCTATGCCTTGTTTCTCAAATTCCTCATATCAATGAGATCAGACAATACTTGTCTTTCTCTGACTGACTTATTTCACTTAGCATAATACCTTCTAGTTCCATCCACATCATTGTAAATGGCAAGATTTCATTCCTTTTGGTCGCTGCACAATATTCCATTGTATATATATACCACATCTTCTTTATCCATTCATCTGTTGATGGACATCTAAGCTTTTTCCATAGCTTAGCTATTGTGGGCATTACTGCTATAAACATTGGGGTGCACATGCCCCTTTGGATCACTACCTTTGTATCTTTGGGGTAAATACCCAGTAGCACAATTGCTGTGTCATAGGGTAGCTCTATTTTCAACTTTTTGAGGAACCTCCATACCGTTTTCCAGAGTGGCTGCACCAGCTTGCATTTCCACCTACAGTGTAGGAGGGTTCCCCTTTCTCCGCATCCTCGCCAACATCTGTCGTTTCCTGACTTGTTAATTTTAGCCATTCTGACTGGTGTGAGGTGGTGTCTTATTGAGGTTTTGATTTTCATTTCCCTGATGCCAAGGGATGTTGAGCACTTTTTCATGTGTCTGTTCGCCATTTGGATGTCTTCTTTGGAGAAATGTCTGTGCATGTCTTCTGCCCATTTCTTGATTGGATTATTTGTTCTGTGGGTGTTGAGTTTGATAAGTTCTTTATAGATTTTGGATACTAGCCCTTTATCTGATATATCATTTGTAAATATCTTCTCCCATTCTGTCAGTTGTCTTTTAGTTTTGTTGACTGCTCCCTTTGTTGTGCAAAAGCTTTTTATCTTGATCAAGTCCCAATAGTTCATTTTTGCCCTAGCCAAGGCCCACAATCTTAACAAATGCAGTGCCCTCTTTCTGGAATGTTGTCTCTAGACCAAATGTTTTCAAAATAGGTCCCCAACCAGCAGCAACAGCACCTGCTGGGAGCTTGGCAACACAGCATGCTGTGTCAGGGCCCTACCCCAGATTTACTGAGTCAGAAACCCTGCAGCAGGCCCAGTAACCTTGGGCAATATATCCTGGGTGAGATGGCCCCTCCCAGAGAACACAGGCCAGCTCTGTCCTCAGATTTCATCAAATGCTCCCTCCTCAGAGAGGCCTGGCCTGGCCATCCTGCCCTCACATTGCCCCCTCCTGCTCTATTTCTCTCATGCTGGATTATCTTAGGCAGAGCACTGGCATTACTCTAAACCTATTTTATCTGGGTTTTGTGTTTGTTATTTTATTTTATATTTTATTTTATTTTATTTTATTTTATTTTATTTATTTTATTTTATTTTATTGTCATTTTCCCCACCTCCCTACTCTCCTCCCACCAGGAAGTTAAAACACAGATCTCTGGGTCCACCCCAGAGTTTCGGATTAGTAAGCTCAGGTGGGGCCCCAGCACATGGCACCACTAACAGACCCCCATGTGAGGCCAACATTGTTAGCCCTGGGACCTCAGACTGAGTGTCAAGGTTCCAGGCCAAGCCATCTCAGAGGAGGCGAGAGATGCCAAACCTCACAAGGCTGAAGAGTTGACATCCTCACAGTCTCTCTGGCCCAGCCCTAACTGAGCCAAGAAAAAGAACAGCACACCTTGCCCCAGGGGTGGGACCCCCAGGAACCTGCAGACTGTGAGGAGTGGTGGCCCATGATGAGAGGTGACACCCATGTGGTAGGCACATATGTGTGCACACCAGGGATCAGCCCAGTGTAGACATCCCATGGTACCCCACCAGAATTCCACTGAAGAGCCAAGCAGAGCTCTGTTGGAAGGAGGTTTCCTATCAAGTTGAGGTATTTGGTTAATAAGTAGAGGGGAGTCTTGGAAGGACAATAAGCATCAGAGGTGAATCTGGGTTTTGAAAGATCACTTCAAGGAGCAATGCAGGCCACAGACTGTAAGGAGTAAACAAATGCAAACTTCCAGATGAATCTTTGTACAAGAAATAGTCAATCCTGACACATCTGTTTGGGAAGTTTCGATTTTTATTTGAGTTTGTTTAAAGCTGTATGGGCATGCATTACATTCTAATCTGATGTTAAAAAAAAAAAAGAAAAGAAAGGAGCTCAACTCAATATGTGCTTCATCTGGGCTAGAAAATGTCATTATGAAAATAGTAGTGTTTGACAGAGTCCATGGGCAAATCACAGGCACACAAGCGATCTCATCTCAAAAGACTGACTTTGCTTATTTAAGGTTTTCAACGCTAGCAAGTGTTCACTGAAAGCAGGCAGCAGGAAACAGGAGACTGCAAATTCCCAGGGCTCGCAGTGTTTTGGTTCTTTTAAAATGTAGAAAATTCATTTTACAGTGAAACTAAAATTATACAATAAATGTCATTAAACTCCACAAAGGCTTGAACTATGAGAAAACACAGGGAAAGAGAGGAAGAGAGAGAGAGATAAGGATTGTGTATCCTCTGAAACCACAGACACTTCTTTCCTGATTAAAAAAACAAAAACAAAAAATCAACAACATGAAAAGGCTTATGTAATTTTTAAATTTTTTATTTATTTTTATTAACTCTCCAAATCTTTTCTGTTTTTACTAGCATGATTAGAACTCTCTCTACATTGCATCAGTCCACTTTCTGTCTGGGTAAGCCCAGGACCAGCATGAAAGGCCAGGTCTCTGCTGCTCTGGGGCACCCCCTCCCTCTATAGGAGAACTAGCTTTCATCAAACAGGAGTGGAGCGTAATCTTTAACTCGCAGAATTGTTTTGACATTTTCATAGGCCATGTATTTACATATCACTTTGAAAAGTGTGTCAACAAATAGAACTCCAGATGATTTTTTGATGATCACATAGCACTTAACAAGTTTTGTGTTATTTGCTGAGCTAACCAAGGGTAGGGATAGTAACTTTCGTTTCTGTATCCCCAGCCCCTCACAGACCATGGCAGGCACACAGTAGGCCTTCAGAAAATACCTGATGAATGGATAAAGGAATTTTTCTGACAGTGATTCAGATTCATCACTGCAAACATAACTTAGAAATCATTGTACAGACCTGTCAGCAGCTACTCGGGGGACTCTACAGGAATCATGTTTCATTTTATCAATTAATATATTTTAATGTTTATAAATGTTTCATAAAATGTCCAGGTTTATATGTGACAAATATGCAGGCAGACACTAAAGTATAGCCTTGTAAAAGGTGTTACTCTTTTCCAGCTTGTGATAAAATAAATGTTCAACTTTAATGTCCTATTCCTGGGGTCCCGGGGAAACTATAGTTTACACATTTTACCAAGGTCAGAATGATTTGACCAAACTTCAAAGCATGGGTTCTATTGCTGCCCCAAGCACACCCTGTACATCCACTTTATTAGCAAAGAAAGAAACATTTCAAATATAAAGATAAGAATAAAACCTCCCTAAATTCCCATAAGATTGGAGCCATGCAGCATTGCACATACTAAAAGCATAAGATAATGTCTGTAACTTTCTGGAATGATAATGATAGATTGATTGATCTATCAATCATAATGATTTCATCATGATGATTTTCATCATTAATGATTTGTAACTTTATGTAAAAAATAAAATATATATAACCCTGCACTAAATATTCCTTCCCCAGAGCATTCTCTTCTTTATGAATGAAGATTGTGTATCTTGGGCAGCTGTCCTAACTTGGGCTTGAATAAAGTTCTTTTCCTTTTTCTTTAAAATTTAAAAAAGATTTGTTCATTTCACATTGGCACTTGACATTAATCATAAAGGCTTTTAAAGAGTGCCTGGGTGGCTCAATCGGTTAAGCGTCTGCCTTGGACTCAGGTCATGATCTCAGGGTCCCAAGATCAAGTCCCGTGTCTGGCTCCTTGCTCAGTGGGGAGTCTACTTCTCCCTCTTAATCTGCCCCTCACCCCTGCCTATGCTCTTTCTCTCTCTCTGTCTCTCAAATAAATACAATTTAAAAAAAAAAAAAAAGGGTTTTAAAATGATCATTCTTATTATCCCCCAATTTCTTTTAAATACCTTTTTAGTAATTGTCTCACTTATGTGTCAACTGATTCAACCTTTTTCCTGATATTTTCATAAAAATCAATTTTGATTCTCCCTTTATCATCTTTAAGCTAGATATATTTTGAATCTATGAGATCTGACCGATCTACCCCTCTCCAACCCCACAGTAAGTACAGATCATATATAACGTTTTCTAACCATATACTGAAGATTTTGGGGGAAAATATATGTATGTATGTATGTATGTATGTATGTATGTATGTATGTATATCAGATCTGCCTTTCTCAATTCACTGCCATTCATTGTGATTCATTACAAGCCTAGGTTTTCATGCAAATTAAAACAGAAATTCCAAAGGTTAGCTGTTCTTCGCTCAGATAAACACAAAGGGCAGAATTCTAGACTGGAGGCATACTTTAAAGCCCTTTCTAATAAGCCAGACACTGTGATAACAAAAATCTAACTCTTAAAGGCTCTTGGTGATAATGATAAAAAAGCACTTAAAAATAAACAAAGTACTATGGAAATGTACATCACAGGAAAGCTTAACTCTCTTGGGCTGTTCTCTGGAGTGCTTTTCTTGCTGGTTTACTGGCTGCCTTCTTGGTCTTTTAACATCAGCTTAAATATGACAACCAGAGGGTTCTCCCCTGAGCCCAGCCTAAGCGAGACACCCTCCTCCCCATTAATTCTCTGCATTGTGGGGTCACTCCTGAGACTTTCCTTGTTCAACAGTTACTAACTGCTGTCAAGCTTCCTCTCTAGAACCTCAGAGGGACCCCTTGATTCCCAGATCCTGAAAGAATGTGTACAACTCTGAAAAGGCTTTCCATCAGTATTTGCCAGATGATTGAATACATCTAACAAAGAGCTGATGTTGAAGAAGAGATTTATCTCAAAATTATTCAATAAATAATTGAATAATCACTGATTATTCAATAAATATTTACAGAATGCCTAACCCCCAAGAAAGATTCTAGGCCCTAAAAATGCATTAGTAAACAAAATGGGAAACCAAACTCCTGTCTGTCATACAGCTTGTGTTTTGGTGCCGAGAGACAGACAATAAACCCACACAATGAGTAAATAAAATACGTTAGAAGGTAAATGCCCTGGAAGAACAGGAGAGTGAGGTAAGGGAGGCAGAGTGCCGAGATGAAGAACGGATGTCCACTGTAGATGCTGGAAGCTTATTTTATGTCTTGCTTTCAATTTACCAAAGAATCTTCAAAATTATCTCCTTTGCATCTCATAGCAATCCTATATTTATACTCACAAAATTTAGAAGAATAGTACTGAATATCAGAAGCTCTCTAGTGTGTTCTTCTCTTTGCCTTTAACCGCTATATGAATTTGGTGGAAAAAATCTTTCTGGGCCTCGGTTTCTTCATTAGTAAAACGACAGGGTTAAACTCGACTCTAAAATTATTTTCAACCCTAGAAGTATTTTAATAACAACATGGAACTTTACTTAAGCCTGTGATCCTGGAGATGGGAAAGTCAAGAAACAACTCCCTCCCTCTTTGTGTTAAGGAATGCCTACTTCAAAGAACCCTCACCCCAAATGATTTAGATAAGATACATGGTTGCCTCTCTTATTTATTATGACAGGGCCAGACACAGACTTTCCAGATTCCCATCTTTGCCTCAGAAGTGATGAGTTGTACATTTGCCCTCCATGATCAATCAGAACAGAAGGCCTGTTAGTCAAACTTATTTAAGATCCTCTCCTTCCCCCAAGTCCCTGAACCGTGGCTCATCCTCAACCTGAGCCAGCAGACAGATCTTCAGGAGAAAAGGCTAATGTCTAGAGAAGACTTCTCTGATCTATTGTCCAATCAAGCCACCCTTTGATCCCACTTCATTATGACTGGTTCTTTCTAGCCTTGTTTACTTCTCCATATAAAAGAAAAGCCCTTTTGCTTAACCCTTGAGACCCTTGTTGACCTCTTGTTCAGAGCACACCCCACCATTGCAAGAGTTCCCCTCCCCCACTTTGTAATAATGCTTTCAAACAGTCACTCTTAAGTCCTGATTTGTTTTTTATTTGACAATAACTTGACAAAACTGAGCTAACTCATGCTACTCACAACCAGTCATATTCAAAAGAAACAGCAGGCTGCTTTTAAAAAGACCTGAGAAGAAATTTAATGTTCCCTGAAATCTCTTTTTTTTATTTTATTTTATTTTTTTTTTTTTTAGATTTTTATTTATTTATTTGAGACAGAGAGAATGAGAGAGAGAGAGCACATGAGAGGGGGGAGGGTCAGAGGCAGAAGCAGACTCCCCGCTGAGCAGGGAGCCCGATGTGGGACTCGATCCCAGGACTCCAGGATCATGACCTGAGCCGAAGGCAGTCGCTTAACCAACTGAGCCACCCAGGCGCCCTTCCCTGAAATCTCTTTAAGAGACATTATATCAACATATTCAGGCCAAGTTACACAGCAGTAACAAACAGTCCTTGAAATTCAGTGTGTACAACAAATGTTCAGTGCTGTTGGCCCTAGCTACATGCCCGTCCTAGGTTGATTTTGCTCTGCTGCATGTCACCTTCACCCCAAAGCCCAAAGGGATGGGCCTGGCCCTGTAGGGTCAGGAAAGACCATGCCCAAGTGTGGGCAGCCTCCCATAGCTCCTCCCAGAGGTGAACTACAGCCCTTCTGCTCATAGTTCATTGCCCCAAAAAGTCACTGGATGTCAACAAGACAGAGAGGTACGGTGCTCCCTCCAGCAGGGCACTGCAGGGAGGGGACTGAACGTTGGGGGAACAAGTGTCCCATCCGCTGACCTCAAAGGCGTGTTCACATTGCAAGACACAGCAGGGTATCCTAAAAATCATCCTCCCATGTTCTCTCCCCAAATCTCACATTCCACGTCTTTCATCTCTCCCCCCCCTCCCCGAGAACATTCAGCTTTCTATTCTTAGGAAAACCACCACCCACCCTTCATAAAGTCAGTCATTTGTACTCCCTGGGCATCTCCACCTTTACTCCATTAACTGAATTTAGACTCAGTTCTGAAATGTGTCCTGGGAGGCCAAGCAAGAAAACTCTGAAGCTTCCAAGCAAGTGGAAAGGCAGGGGGACAGCAGTGAGTGCTGTGCTGTGTGCACACTCAGCTCATACAAATTCAACCACAGGACCTTAGGAGAAGGGGCAAATTTAAACAGTGGAGAGAAGAGGCTCCCTGTTTCACCCAATGAACACAGAACCCCACTCCAGGCCAGGAGAGCCTTGAGGTGGGGAGGGGAGAAGTCAGCCCACAGTTGGGATCCTCTCCAGGAGCCTCATTTCTCAGAGCTTCTCACAGCCTGAGCTTCCTGACTGTGATTCTGCTGTCAGAAGAATGAAATTCTGCTGGTGAAGGGTGAAAATGCTTCATTTCTGTCAACATCCTTTCTGTCAACATCAAACGCTCAACTGCAAAAAGGATAGAAAAATACACAGTGTTGGACCCCTGAGAGACAACATCGGTCCCTAACAAGGCCCTTCCAAAGGGACTTTCAAGGGCATTCTTGTCCACATGAGATTTTGGCTGACTTTATGTGTGGATTTTAGAACCTAATCCCCAAGTGAGAAGATATGACACCTCTGCAAATAAACGGAAATTTCACCTGTTTGTCTTTCACTACAATACACAAAAACAGCCAGATGGGATTTTTGGATTTGGGGAGGGGGTTGTAACTGAATTTGGAGGGTTCCTTTGCATCAAGGTTGGCATGGGAGAGACATCTGAGAGAAACCATTACCTTCCAAAGCAGCAGAAGCCAGCACAATTGGAGACTTGTGTCTGTCAATTAGGAGGAACATGATGTATGTATTGAAAAGCTATAGCTAAAGACAAGCTGCAGTGGCTTTAAATACAAAGCTCAAATCAAAAGTCACCAGAGCTAATGATCTGAATTGCAGGTGTTAGTTTGCTGTCAGGCAGCTTTCACCATAGTGACCACATGGAGATGTGCCCCTTGGTGTGGAGCGGTGGCATCTGTCTGTATGCAGACAGCTCATGATTCTCCCAGCAACCCAGATAGGACAGCCCCCATGGCAGGGTCATTCTAGGACCACACAGGTATTGCTGAAGGCCTGCAAGTGAGCATTTGCATTGCATTTTTCAGTTCATAAATTATTGCACGCTCCATTAAACTCCATGAAGGCAGGAATTTTTGTCTATTTTTTTCAATATTGCATCCCCAGTGCCTAGACAGAAACTAACATAAGAGCAGAGGCTTCATAAATATGTGTTGAATGAATTTCACCATAATCCTTTGAGATAGTGTCCCTGTTTTAAAGTTTGGAACAGGGAGGGTTTCGACTTGATACAGCTTGTCCAAGTTGATTATAGCAGGGAGAGAACAAGTTTGAAGAGTCGTTAGTGTGTCACTTTGGGTCATGTGGAATTTCAGATACCCAATTCACATTCAGTTGGAGATATTAGCCTCCCCTGTGTCCAGAAGGGACTTTTCTCTCCCGTAATTCCTAAAGTACATTCTTTTTTTTTTTAAGATTTTATTTATTTATTTGACAGAGAGAGACACAGCAGGAGAGGGAACACAAGCAGGGGAAGTGGGAGAAGCAGGCTTCCCACTGAGCAAGGAGCCCGATGCGGGGCTCATTCCCAGGACCCTGGGATCATGACCTGAGCCGGAGGCAGACGCTCAACGACTGAGCCACCCAGGCGCCCCCTTAAAGTACATTCTTATACTATCTCCCCATTTCAAACAATTAATACATACTGCCTTCTTTTACAGTGATCTTTGTATGGGTCTTTTATTCTTATAACTAGTTTGTAAATTTGGTGATAGGAGTAATAGTATGAAATTCCTTATAGGACCTACCCAACATAAAGACTCTCACAGGTAGCAGATCCTTAATCCAGGCAATTTCTGCAAGATTCCTCTAGCAATTACTGTCAGTAAGCTCTCCAACCATTTCCTTTTCTTCCTGAGTACACAGCAAATATATTTCCTAATCTCCTTTGAAGTTAGGTGTGATCCTTTGACTCAGCTCTGGATAGAATGTGGGCAGAAGAGACACTCACATTCTCCATGCTGACCCATAAAACTCCTGCTTAGTCCCCTACCTTCTCTTTTCCCTTGTCTTCCCAAACCAGATTCAGGGTGTTCAGGGATGAACTTCAAGGCCATAAAGGATGGCGGAGCCTACAGGAGCACAACTTCACCATATATACACCTGCCCCTTCCTGAACTCTGATGTGAACAAAAAATAAATCTTTCATTGTTAAGCCAGTGAGATTTGGGGATTGTTTGTTACAGCAGCTATCCTGTCCTAATACATTTACTGAACTAATCGGTACCAAATCTGGGTGCTTATTCTGTGATTCCTGGGCAAGTGCTTTTTCCTATCATATATCATGACAGCTTTGAATTTAAATGAAGACACCACTAATTGAACATGCAGTTGGAATAAGAAGCACTTGACGTTAAGCACTGGACTCTGTAGATACCCATGCAGCTTTTCTTACAGTAACCTTTTTAATCACATTGGATGGTAAATACCTCAATGCAGGGGTTATTCCTTGATTCTCCTTGTATCCTAGCTCTAGCAGAATGGAGTCAATAGATATGTGTTGGATGAATTGACATATACACATATGTATTTTATCCCAGTTCCAACCTATTTGGAATAATTCAAAGTTATTATCTGCATTCCACTGTACAAATCCAAGAATAGTTTGGTCCCCAGTGAAACCAGACAATTAAGACTTAAGGATAAATTGATCAGCCAGTGTCCGTATCCATGAGTTTCATTATCAGTAAAACAAGTGACGTGTGTGAAGAAGAAAACATCTCTATCACTGAGACCGGAAAAGAATTCTCATTCGCCCTTTGATAGCTCCATCAGGAAATGAGGCACTGAGAGCCCAGCTGGCAAGGTCAATGTCATTTGAGTAACTGGCTTTTGACAGTTCAGCTGCAGTCGGGACTGCCAGTAAAACAAGGCACTGGGAGTGCCACTGCTTGTCTGCTAGCTACCATGTTTAGTATATGTGTTGCTGAAGCAAGCACTGTAGCTACCATGATTTTACGCTGAAAAAAGTCAAGGTGAGGCTGGTTGGATTAGAAAAGTTAGATCATCCCGTAAAGCAAAGGAAACATCTGGAGTTGCCCACATTCCACTCCATCCCCCCACAGCCTTAGTGCTCCATATTCCCTACTGAGAACACCTCCTTCCAGAGATAGTCATCAACTCGAGCATCTCAGAGGAGTGGTTCTCTACTTTTGATGTAAACTTCTTTGCATATTTGTCACACTTCTGTCCATTGGAACAGAAGATCCATGAGAGCGGGGACTTTATCTCTTTTTCTCCAGCATGTACCTACTAGGTGTTCTATATATACATTTTGATTAAATCAATTTATACATGAATGAGTTTTCTTCATCAACCCTCAACACTCTGGCTTTGTTCTGAAATGGCCTGACTATAACAACTTCTGCACTCTTGATTTTACTCCACGATGTTGTTATTCTGCAACAAATTAAACAACTATCTGTCCAGATCCATAACTTCAGTAGACAATTGGAATCCACCTCTCTATTTCAACACACTTCCAAGCTTTGAAATTGTCGTCACCAAAAATGTTGACAATATCAGGGAGTGGGAAAACAGAATTCAGCCAATCTTTATTATTTATAGCATATGGGATTGTTTGTAAAACTCTACACACTATAAAATGATCTCTGAGGAGCCCAACTCATCCTGATGGAGCCACAAGGGAGATTCCTATCTTAACTCCCCCAACACTGATGTTTGATCAGGACAGGAGCACACACACTGGGTTAAGCTGATGTTTTCCTGGCTTTTAGGCTGCTATTTTAATTCTGCCCACACCCAGAAGAGGCTTCCTATGAATGATAAAGGATTCTCTATCACAGATTTTAAAATAAAATTATAATGTGACATTCTAAGACTGATATCTGAAACTAAAGTAGAAAATAGTTTTAAGGGAAGCAGCAGTTCCATTAAGCTCATTGTTCTTTTGTTCCTGATTTTAAAAGCACATTGAGCCTAAATGTGTCCTGAGAAGCCATTCAATATTGTCAAGATCCGCAAGTCCTTATAGGAACACATGTGCTTCTCAGGAGGGCCTGTCTGTGCTTTAGGAGCTCCCCAGGAAGGGACTGAATATACTGATCATGTTCCCAGTTCAATGAACGAGTTTGACCTTAGTGTTCTCATTCATCAGCCTCTGTGCGTGTTCAAAGAGGCAGAGCAAAGGGGGTGGGGAGAAAGAAATGTTCCCACCCAGGTTGTGAAGTGCTCCCAAGTGCCTCATAAATTCTGCTGATTCGTGACAGTACCAGCAGGGTCCATCAAAATGCCCACACCTTTGTCTCAACAATTCCTCACCTAAGATTCTAGACTTACATAAGTATGTGTGTGGAAGATGTACTTTAAGTATTAATTTTAAAGGAAGATAAATGGAGACAACGTGAACGTCAGTTGTCATAGGGATGGTTAAATAAATGATGGCATGCCCACATTGTGCCATATCATGCAGCCATTAATGTCTAAAGTCTTGAGTTTTTCATTTTTTTGAAATCACATTGAAAGTCTTGTGGGAGAAGAATTCTGGTGCATGTGTCTGGAAAGACAGCATTTCATTGTGATTTCCTCCAGGGAGTGAAAGGGTGGGGATGAAATTAAAAGCAAGACCTTTTACTTTTTATTTTAAATACATTGTCTGAATGTTTTACATATGCATATATCATTTATCATTAGGTTAAAATAAAAACTTTAGCTACACAGGTGGTAAAAGCTAAAAATCCCTATATATCTCATGTAAATATGATATATATAATGATCTAGATTAGTTCATAGGCATTTCTAAGATAAACCTACTGAAAGCTGTCAGTATAGGACTTGGCTGTCATGAAGAGCACACAAAGAAAACTGTCCTTTTAGGATTAAAAGGAGAAATCAACCAGTTCCAACTCATCTGGGGTAAAATGAGTTAATATGCTCTGATGGAAGCCTGCTCCAATGTCAAATTGGCCTGTAGTTTATCTCCCCTCTCTTCTGTGCTAATTTGCTAAAAATGTACGAGCCATTTGATGCCTTTTATCAGCAGAGAAGTTTTGCCTACCCTGGATTTTAAAAACTGCCTCAAACAAAGTTTCAGCATCAACTGATTCAGCATTGCCCTCCAAGCTTGAGGTTGGAAGATCTGAGGTTTCTGACCATACTAACAAATATGAAAGAAGATAAACAGTCTCCAGTCATGAAACTCTGTCCTTCGTTCAAAACCAAGGCTGAGCTGGCAACTTTAAGGTTAGAACCTTGGACTAAGCTCTCAACACAGCAACATAAGTTGGTTCTTAAGTCTGGCCTCCTTCCTCAGAGACTGGATTCCACACACCCTTCCGCAGACCAGGAAAATCGCTCCTCGTTTTAGAGGCTCTTCTCCTTTTAGAAATGGAAGTAGCACAGAATCTTAACAAAACTCCAGAAAATAATAAAGAGAGAAGCACTTGCAAAATCCAGCAGACACAAATAAGAGCTGTTATTATTTGATATATATCTTATTGCACATTTCCTAGGTGCATATATATACACACGTGGGCATGTAAATATATAATATATGTCCATAAAAGATTTTCTAAAACTAGTATATCATTTGCAAGCCTGTCTTCTTTTCAATAAAGCTATGTCCTGGACATCTTTCATCTTTAGTGGTCTGTAAATATAATTTACAATATCATTTTTAATAGCCATATAGTACTTACCTAAATAGATAAATTATAATTTATTTAACCAATCCTCTATTGATTTACATTTAGGACATTTCCTGTTCGTCTCTGTGATCTACTCTACTGTAGTATACATCCTTGTATAGGTAGGTTTTTTTACATTTGCCTGCCAATAATTTATTTCAGTTACATTTGTAGAAGTGGAAAATACACCTGGGAATATTTTGAATTTTAGTACATACCAAACTGTCCTTCAGGAAAGATGTAACTGTTTATACTCCCACTATTTTATTTCTTTACCATTACCGGGAGCAGTCCAAGGAAGCAGGGGGTGCAAAGGTATAGAAGCCAGAAGCTCTCGGCCAATCAGGCTCCTGCAGCCAATCTCCACAGGCACGCCCCATGTTTAAGTGATAGGAAGGACTTTTATGCGATGGAAGCATTGCCCTAGAGAGGAATGGAGGGAGATGAGGTGTCCAAAATCAGTCGGCCCAAGTCTGAAGACTCTTGCATGTCACACCAAAGGTTGTGCATTTCACCCATCATCAGGGTCTGGGAGAAAACTGGATTCTGTGTGCAAATTCATTTTAGAAACCCAGATAACTTCAAAGGCAAAAACAATCTGAACCCAGATAACCTAAAATTTTAAAAAAGGGCCACGTTCTATTCAACAGACGAATTTATCTTCGCTTCTGGAACACAATTTATAAGATTTCCTTCTAGGAGATTCATAATGCATGGAACGTATTAAAGGCTCTGAACAACCTTACAGTAAAGAAACCTGTTTAACTTTGTTCAACTCAATATTTTCCAAACCTCCCTAAGAAGACAACTCATGGTACTAGGGTCCCCTGGAATCTACTTTGGCAATACTGTCCTGTAGACCACATGATCCCAGCTAGGTTCCTGATTAAGGGCACAACTGAAGCTCAGCCTCTATGGTGCAAGTCTGGACATAAACTGAAAAGCAGAAATGACTGCAATGTCCCAACACTAAGGTAAGAGGGCCTGAGGTATGTGAGTGGGTGTGTGTATTAGTTCACTAGGGATGCGGTAACAAAGTGTCACAAATTGGGTGGCCTAGAACAACAGAAATTTATTTCCCACAGTTTTGGAGGATAAAAGTCTGAGCAGGTGTCAGTGGGGTTGGTTCTTTATAAGAGCTCTGAATGAACGACTGCTCTAGGTCCCTCTTCTTGGCTTATGGATGGCTGTCTTCTCCCTATATCCCCACATGGTCTTCCCTGTGTCTGTGCCCCAACCTCCTCTTCTTGTAAGGACTCTAGGCAGATTGGATTGAACCCATCTGAACACCCTCATTTTCCCTTAATTAACTCTGTAAAGACAGGTGCAGGCTATTAGTTAAGTTTTGGGGGAGTCAAAAGTTATACACAGCTTTTCAACTGTGCAGGCAGTTGGAATCCAAACTCTTGCGTTCTTCAAGGGTCAGCTGTACTAGGAGTTAAGATTTCCACATAAAAATTTTGGAAGGATACAATCCAGCCCATAACAGGTATAGCTCAGGAATATCCAGTTCTGCTTTCTCCTGCCCCTGTCAATAACTACACTGCATAGTATCCCTGCAATTTAGAAGATGTGACTTGTTCTGACCACTGTGCTGTAAGTGGAAGTGTCATGTGTCACATCCAGGCTGGGCACTGAAACGCCCTGCTCAAATCCTTCCGTGGAAAATCCTCCAGCCATGTGTTGAGGAGGTGGCCTTACAGGATGAGGGGGACCTTTCTCTGCCAGAGTCCCTCAGTGACAATGGGGAGTAAAGGCCAGAAGGGAGACATAGATCTTCTCTGTATTGAGCTGATGAAAGTTTGGAATTAACTTTAGACCTCTACATAACCTAGACTATCCTTAGGAAACAGTGGGGATGGAGAAAAGGTTCACTGAGGAAGGTGGCTGAGGAGGTGATTTTGTGAGCAATTTAATTGATTTGTTGGAGAGAAAGGAGGACATGAAACCTGTGATATTTCCAAACATGCTAACTGAGGAATGGCAATGTCATTACTGAGAATAAAGGAGACAGCTCTGGAAGGGAATTTTGCTTTGGGTTCATTGTGTGTGGGCATACCGGGTGGTGATGCCTAATCCACAAGTAAATCTTCAGGTCTGGATTCCAAGAGTGAGGTCTAAACTGGAAGCAATAACATTGGTAGCCATCCACCTATAAGAGGTAAGTTGATGGGAGTTGACTGGACTACCTGGAAGAGAAAGCCAATGGCAGCTGGGAAGTTGGGCAACTCCAGCTCTGCATAGGTGTCAGGGGAAGAAAACGCAGGGAATGAGGCTGAGGGAGATCAGCTGCAGTTGTAGTTTCACTGAATGATTCTTGCCTTCCTAGGAGAATCTGAGTAGCTTGTAGAAATGAGAGTTTTCATCGCCGTATTCCTGGTGACAAGTACAGAGGCTTGCACATAATAGGTCCTCTAAAATGTGTATTCATTTGTTCAATTTATGAGCCAGAAAAAAGTAGTATTTTGGAAGGTGTGTCAGGAGAGGTTTGGGAAGAATGGGACAGTCATGTGTGTCAGGTACTGCACACAATCAGGTAGGATGAGGCTGGGAAGAGGCCTTTACCACTGACAGGTGTGGGAACTGGTTACCACCAACATTTCAAGACAAAGACCATGCTTAACGTGTTGGAAGTGGCAACAAATAAGGTTCAGAAGTGCAGATTGCTTTTATTGACTATTCTTTCAAGAAGTTTTGCTATATAAAGAAAGGAGACAAATCCAATTTAAGAACCCATGCTTTTGGATGGAGGGCCCTAAAGCATGGCTATTGACAACAGTAAAGGAACCTGTATATAAGGACCAAATACAGAACAGAATGGGGAAATGATTCCTGTGACAAGCATGGAGGAGGCATGAGAATGAGGGGCCCAAAGAACAAGGTAAGCTGGTAGACTTAAAAGTAACAGAGGTAATTCTTTGAGAGAACAACAGAGAAATACATATGCCTAAAGGTCAAAGGCACCACAGTAAGGGAGCTCATGTCTGGTGATTTCTGGTTTTGCAAGAAAATAGGAGGTAACATTAAGTGAAGAAAGGGAATAGGGAATATGACTTAGTTGCCATGAAGAATAAAATCAGAGGCCAACTTAGAACCGAAAATATTTATTTCACAATAGTATTTAGAACCCTGCCAAGTTTTTTAAAAATTTTGCTGCATGTTCTGAGGGTTTTGTTATAATCCTTTGAAACTGATTCAGATTTTCTTTAATCCTTTCAGCTATAGAATCGTACTTAAATAAATGTACCATATACATTCTTCACAAAGCCATATTTTGGGGCAATCAACATACAAACCTGCAAAAGGATCAACCAAAGGATTTAGAAGGCATTATCTCATCCCTGAAATTCTTTATCACAAAGTTTTCCCCAAAAAACTGTAAAATATGTCCAAGCAGAGATCAGTCTTCTTGTTCTTTTCTCTATTTGGCTTAAACTCCTTGCCTTCTATCGAGTTCTCATTGAGTAACCTCATTCAATACTGTGACCCTAGACACATCTCTGCATCTTTCTCCACCTGTTTACTTCTGGGCCACCACACTGCAGTAAGGGGCAGAGATGAAGGAAAAGCAGACTTCACCCTCCCATCCCCTCTCTCAACGTGCTGATACCTGTTGATTCATCAAAGCATGCATCAGGTGCCACTTACCCAATGATGCCTCCCCTGGGTACCAGTTCAGAAAGGACTGGACTTCCCTTTGCCTTGGGTGGTTTTAATATCTGCCTCTAACCCCAGATGGTAAGTTTTTTGAGAATGTAGAACACATCTGATTCCATCTCTGAAACTCCAAGTGCCTAGCAAAGCCCTGTGCATTCATTACATGCTCAACAAATATTGAAACAAATAAATGCACTGATTATCTTATAACCTTGGCTTTTGATCTACTACTATAAACAATGCAGATAACAAATGAAAATATCAACCAATAAGATGAAAGCTAAACTACTCTGATCTCACACTTCTGTTCTTTTTTCTGTATAAAGACTGCCCCCAAAAGCTTATCATTCCTACATGTTTGTGGGCACAATGTGCACAGTTGAGTCTCAGACCCACACACCTTTACCTGGTTTCTCAGTGTCCCCCAGGCCTTCACTATACCCTGGGCCCACCAGCACCTGAATCTGAGGGTGTACCAAATGGGACTCACTTCCCTCCTCTATGTAATTGCTTCTTTCTTAATTTCATCACTATGCCAGTGGCACCATCCATCTATTTCCTGCTATATCGATCTGCTCCCAGTCTCTGGTCAGTGTTGGCAATGTTCTAATCATTACTAGGTAACCACAGAAGCCCTTGAACTTTCAAGCAGAGAAGCAGAGGGAGAAAGGATGGAAAACAGATATGCATTAAATCATTTTGGAAGTGAAATCTGGTGTCATATAGCAGAAGGAGTCCCAGGCAAACTGTTGGGTCAGCTCTACCCTAGTTAACTGTGCGACCACTACCAGCTGTTGGGGGATGAATTGTCTCCTAAAGAGATACGTTCAAGTCCTGTGAATGTGACATTATTTGGTTACAGGGTCTTTGCAAGTGTAATCAACTTAAGATGAAGTCATCCCAGAGCAGGGTGGACACTGATCCAATATGGCTGGTGTCTTATAAGAAGATATTAGCACACAGAGACACACAGAGAAAACAGCCATGTTATGACAGAGGCAGAGAATGGAGGGGTACAGCTGTAAGCCAAGGTATGCCAAGGATTGCCAGCAACCACCGGAAGCTAGGAAGAGGATGACCCTGCTTGACACCTTGATTTTACTTCTAGTCTCCAAGACTGTGAGAAAATTAATTTCTCTGGTCTGAAGTCACCCAGCTAGTGGTAGTTTATTACAGCAGACTGAGAAAACTAATACACCATCCTGTTTATCATAAAGCCTGGAATTTATATAGAGTTGGCAGCCTGCTTTCATATAGCCTCATTTGATCCTGTGGATATCTAGATGGCGTAGACATCATTATTCCAATTCTAAAGAAGAGGATAATGGGAGTCATGAAGGTTAAAGCTCTCCTTCAGGATCACATGATTGGTAAGAGGAGCAGGTGCATAAGAACCCAGGTGTTCCAATCCCCAGACTGGACCATTCTGCCTCTGTGAAGCTCTCTGGGTCTATTTCCCCATCCAGAGTGAGTTGGACTCAATGAAGTTCTCAGACCCCACTTCAGAATCAGAAATGTTAGTGTGAAGCCCAACAGTCAATGTTTTATTGAGCCCAGTAAGAGACACTGAATTATGTTTGAGTTTGAGAACCACCATGCTAGGGGAACTGAGCAACAAGCCTCACCTGTAGGCCAGGGAAGGCTCCATGAAAGAATAAAACTCAGATGAGATTCTTAAAACATAAGTAGAGGCTGAAAGTCAAAGAAATGGATGAAGAACATTTAAGTAGAGGAAACCTCATATGCAAATGTGGAGAAAGCATGGTGCCTCCTGGGAATTACAACAGCTCAGTAGAACTGCAGAGCAAAAGCAGATCATGACCAAAACATGTGGGCAGAGTTAAGAAGTGTGTGGAGATCCCACCTCACCTTGTGGTTCCATTTTGTATACTACTTTTAAATGTGTCCTTCAAAATGTTCATAGGTACTCTGTGATAAAGCGTTCATAAGAAACATATTTGGAAACTGTGTATTCTATAGCTTCCTGTACCTTAGGTCCACAGGGCACAATAACACTCAAAGACTGAGAGTTCCTATAGTAAAAAAAAAAAAAAAAAAGTTTCAATTTTGTTTTGACCAATATTTTTCAGACTAACTTGTAAACAGAACACATTTTTTATGGGTAATCTGTTAACATTTTGATATATACTATGTATATCAGAGATTGTGAAGAACTTTTAAAAGTTTTAATTAGAAAATAAGTTTTTAGTTTAGAAATATTCCTGTCATGAGGACATCGTGAGGTGATGGATATATGGAAAAATTTGCTAGGAAAATAATTTGCCATATTGGACTGGGAATTACAGTGGATTAATTCACAACTTAATAGTTGCACTATTCTCTACTCAGACTGTGAGATAATAGAAAGTGTACATATTGGTCTCTGCCCCCAGTTCCTGTGTAAATTATGGAATTTACAAGTCCCATTAAACCCTTATAATATCCTAAATGGTAAGAGCACTGGGAGCATCTTTTGTTCTAGTATTTGATCTTTGACCTCAGTTTCTGACACAGAGTTCCTAATGAGGTGATCTAGGTGGGCCCCTGACTGGGGGGGCTTGTCACTAGAAAGACTGAGCCATGATTAGACACTTGGAACTTTCAGCCCAAACCCCTATTCTCCAGAGAAGGAAGAAGGGCTGGAAACGGAATTAATGATCTACTAGATCTATGTCCATAAAAATCAAAAAAGAGTGGAATTCGAGAGTCTCTGGGTTGGTGAACATGTGGGAGTGCTGGGAGAGTGGCACCCTGGAGGGCACTGAAGCTCTGCATCCCTTCCTGCATACTTTGCCAACACAGCTCTTATAATCTGGTATTCATCTGTATCCTTTACCATATCCTTTAATAAACTGGTAAACATAAGTATTTCCCTGAGTTTTATGAGCTGTTCTAGAAAATAATCAAATCCAAAGGATAGGAGGTCATTGGAGGTCACCTCCAATTTATAGCCAAGTCAGAAATTGTGGGTAACCTGGGGGCTTTTACTTGCAAATGGCATCTGAAGGGAGGATAGTCTTGTGGGACAGAGCCCTTCACCTGTGGGATCTGCCACTATCACCAGGCAGATAATATCAGAACAGAGTTAAATTATAGAACACTCAGCTAGTGTTGCAAAGAGCTGCTTGTTGTGGGGAAAGCCCCACATATCTGGTGTCAGAAGCGTGAGGATGGTAGTGTGTGGGTAAAAGAGACACACAGGAGGAGGACTGACATTTTTCCTATACTAGATGAAATACAGCTACGCACTGAATATAAAGAACTACAAAAAACATGAGTTAAATATCCCACTAAAGGTTTGCTTTGAGATCAGGACTAATTTCTGCTTAATAAACTACTCTGAGGTATAAACTGATACTAATTGCACAAGCTACAGTTTTTGAAAGGCATGGTTCTATTCGCAGATAATCTGAAATCTTGAAAATAACCAGTGATGATGCTATGAGTTTTTACTTTCTTTTTCCAGGATGTAAGAAAAGGCATATATCATAAAAAACAGCTTTTCAACTCACTTTGGGCTGAATGTTTGTGTCCCCTAAACTTCATATGTTGAAGCCCTAATCCCCAGTGTGATGGTACTTGCGGTGGAGTCTTTAGGAGGTAAGTAAGTTTAGATGAAGTCATGAGAGTAGAACCCTCATGAGTGGAATTGGTGCCCTTATAAGAGGAGAGATGAGAAAGATTATCTCTCTCTGCCATGTGAGGATAAAACCACTCTGCAAGCCAGGAAGTGGGTCCTCCCCAGGCACCAATTTGACCAGTGCCTTAATCTTAGGCTTCAAAGCTCCAGACAGAAATATTTACTGTTGAAGCCCCCAGTGTACGGCATTTTGTTTAGCAGCTAAAGCTAGCTATTACAAACTCATTCTCTTTAAAAATTTATTGTATAAATTGGTTTACTACTTTGTAATATTACTTGGATTTTTTCTCAAGCTTGCTGACAGTAAAGTATTGCATTTCCTAAAATTCTAGAATCGCACCGAACACTGTCACCATCTGCATGATCCTCAGATTAGAGAAAATGGCATCACCATCAGCTACTCTGCATCCTTTGGGCCATGATGGATCTGCTGGAGAGAGAATTAGAAAGTGAGCAAGTTAATGGGATTTTAGAAATTCTGACTTATTATCAAGAGACTTGAATGAAGAAATCCAGGAGTTGTCAAAATAGAGTACAAACAATTTTAAATGCAAGGAGTTTTGCATATGTAAAGCTATATTATAGCACGATTATATTCTAAACTACAGTTCTTTAAAAGGACTAAATTTGGCCAGCAAGTCAAATACTGGGAGGTACTCATCTATAACATTTTCATTCTTTCTCTCAAAAACGATGTTTCAGGTCTTTGCCTATCTGAGTGTTGCTACTTCTTGAAGAGTAACTGACATCGCCTCATTACTCCTTGTCATTCTCAAGCAAAATATGTCAAATGGATCTGCAGGTGTAATCAATCTTCACATCTATTCTTCAGCATTGGTGAGTGCCATATATGCTACTGAAATATCACCTGTTACCTATTTAATTAAAACTACAAGCAACTTAGTGGAATTATTTTAATATTTTGTTTAGCTTAAAAGTCCTTTTGGAGGTTGGGTATTGAAATGGTTTCTTAAGACTGCCATAACAAAGTACCTCAGACAGGGTGGTTTAAACAACAGAAATTTCTCACAATTCTGAAAGCTAGAAGTCAGAGAACAAGATGTGGGCAGAGTGGGTTTCTTCTGAGGCCTCTCTCCCTGGCTTGAAAATGGCCTCCTTCTCCCTGTGCCTGTGCCTGCTCTTCATCTGTACATGTCTGTGTCCTCATTCCTCTTCTTTTTTTTTTTAACTAGCATTTTTTTTATTAACATATAATGCATTATTTGTTTCAGGGGTACAGGTCTGTGATTCATCAGTCTTACACAATTCACAGCGCTCACCATAGCACATACCCTCCCCAGTGTCTATTAGGCAATCACCCCATCCCTCCCACCCCCCTCCACTCGAGCAACCCTCAGTTTCTTTCCTGAGATTAAAAGTCTCTTATGGTTTCTCCTTCTCTGGTTTTGTATTGTTTCTTTTTTCACTCCCTTCCACTATGATCCTCTGTCTTGTTTCTCAAATTCCTCATATCAGTGAGATCATATGATACTTCTTGTTCTCTGATTAACTTATTTCGCTTAGCAAATACCATCTAGTTCCATCCACATTGCTGCAAATGGCAAGATTTCATTTTTTGATGGCTGCATAATATTCCATTGTGTGTATATACCACTTCTTCTTTTTCCGTTCATGGACATCTAGGTTCTTTCCATAGTTTGGCTATTGTGGACATGGTTGCTATAAACATTGGGGAGCACGTGCCTCTTCAGATCACTACATTTGTATCTTTGGGGTAAATACCCAATAGTGCAATTGTTGGGTTGTAGGGAAGCTCCATTTTCAACTTTTTGAGGAACCTCCATACTGTTCTCCAGAGTGGCTACACCAGCTTCCATTCCGACCAACAGTGTAGGAGGGTTCTCCTTTCTCCACATCCTTGCCAACATCTGTTGTTTCCTGACTTGTTAATTTTAGCCATTCTGACTGGTGTGAGATGGTATCTCATTGAGGTTTTGATTTGGATTTCCCTGATGCTGAGTGATGTTGAGCACTTTTTCATGTGTCTGTTGGCCATCTGGATGTCTTCTTTGAAGAAATGTCTGTGCATGTCCTCTGCCCATTTCTTGATTGAATTATTTATTCTCTGGGTGTTGAGTTTGATAAGTTCTCTGATATGTCATTTGCAAATATTTTCTCCCATTCTGTTGGTTGTCTTTTGGTTTTGTTGTTTCCATGGCTGTGCAAAAGCTTTTTATCTTGATGAAGTCCCAATAGTTTATTTTTGCCTTGGCTTCCCTTGCCTAAGGTGATGATTCTAGGAAGAATTTCCTGCAGCTGAGGTTGAAGAGGTTGCTGCTTGTATTCACCTTAAGGATTTTGATGGATTCCTATCTCACTTTTAGGTCTTTCATCCACTTTGAGTCTATTTTTGTGTGTGGTGGAAGGAAGTGGTCCAGTTTCAGTCTTCTGCATGTGGCTGTCCAATTTTCCCAACACCATTTGTTGAAAAGACTGTCTTTTCTCCAATGGATATTCTTTCCTGCTTTGTTGAAGATTAGTTTACCATAGAGTTGAGGGTCGATTTGGGGGCTCTCTAGTCTATTCCATTGATCTATGTGTCTGTTTTTGTGCCAGTACATGGCGTCTTGATGATCATAGCTTTGTAATAGAGCTGGAAGTCCAGAATTGGAATGCCACCAGCTTTGCTTTTCTTTTTCAACCTTCCTCTGGCTATTCGGGGTCTTTTCTGGTTCCATACAAATTTTAGGATTATTTGTTCCATTTCTTTGAAAAAAGTGGATGGTATTTTGATAGGGATTGCATTAAATATGTAGATTGTTCTAGGTAGCATAGACATTTTCACAATATTTGTTCTTCTAATCCATGAGCATGGAAGGTTTTTCCATTTCTTTGTGTCTTCCTGAATCTCTTTTCATAAGTGTTCTATAGTTTTCTAAGTACAGATCCTTTGCCTCTTTGGTTGGATTTATTCCTAGGTATCTTATGGTTTTGGGTGCAATTGTAAATGGGATCAACTCCTTAATTTCTCTTTCTTCTGTCTTGTTGTTGGTGTATAGAAATGCCACTGATTTCTGTGCATTGATTTTATATCCTGCCACTTTACTGAATTCCTGTATGAGTTCTAGCAGTTTGGGGGTGGAGTCTTTTGGGTTTTCCAAATAAAGTATCACATCATCTGCTAAGAGTGAGAGTTTGACTTCTTCTTTGCCAATTCGGATGTCTTTTATTTCATTTTGTTGTCTGATTGCTGACGCTAGGACTTCTAGTACTATGTTAAACAGCAGTGGTGATAGTGGACATCCCTGCCATATTCCCGACCTTAGGGGAAAAGCTTTCAATTTTTCCCCATTGAGTATGATATTCACTGTGGGTTTTTCATAGATGGCTTTTATGATATTGAGGCATGTACCCTCTATCCCTACACTCTGAAGAGTTTTACTCAAGAAAGGATGCTGTACTTTGTCAAAAGCTTTTTCTGCATCTATTGAGAGGCTCATATGGTTCTTCTTCTTTCTTTTATTAATGTATTGTATCACATTGATTGATTTGCCGATGTTAAACAAAACTTGCAGCCCAGGGATAAATCCCACTTGGTCCTGGTGAATAATCCTTTTAATGTGCTGTTGGATCCTACTGGCTAGTATTTTGGTGAGAATTTTTGCATCCATGTTCATCAGGGATATTGGTCAGTAGTTCTCCTTTATGATGGGGTGTTTATCTGGTTTTAGGATCAAGGTAATGCTGGCCTCATAAAATGAGTTTGGAAGTATTCCTTCCATTTCTATTTTTGGAACAGTTTCAGAACAATAGGTATTAATTCTTCTTTAAATGTTTGGTAGAATTCCCCTGGGAAGCCACCTGGCCCTGGGCTCTTGTTTTTGGGAAATTTTTGATGACTGCTTCAATTTCCTTTGTGGTTATGGGTCTGTTCAGGTTTTCTATCTCTTCCTGGTTCAGTTTTGGTAGTTTATACATCTCTAGGAATGCACCCATTTCTTTCAGGTTATCTAATTTGCTGGCATAGAGTTGCTCATAATATGTTCTTATAATTGTTTGTATTTCTTTGGTGGTGTTTGATATCTCTCTTTAGTCATGATTTTATTTATTTGGGTCCTTTCTCTTTTCTTTTGGATAAGTCTGGCCAAGGGTTTATCAATCTTGTTAATTCTTTCAAAGAACCAGCTCCTAGTTTCATTGATCCGTTCTATTGTTCTTTTGGTTTCTATTTCATTGATTTCTGCTCTGATCTTTATTATTTCTCTTCTCCTGCTGGGTTTAGGCTTTATTTGCTGTTCTTTCTCTAGCTCCTTTAGGTGTAGGGTTAGGTTGTGTATTTGAGACCTTTCTTGTTTCTTAAGAAAGGTTTGTATTACTATATATTTTCCTCTTAGGACCACCTTTGCTACATCCCAAAGATTTTGAACAGTTGTGTTTTCATTTTCATTTGTTTCCATGATTTTTTTTAAGTGTTCTTTAATTTCCTGGTTGAGCCATTCATTCTTTAGTAGGATTCTCTTTAGCCTCCAAGTATTTGAGTTCTTTCCGACTTTCCTCTTGTTATTGAGTTCTAGTTTCAAAGCATTGTGGTCTGAAAATATGCAGGGAATGATCCCAATCTTTTAGTACTGGTTGAGCCATGATTTGTGACCTAGGATGTGATCTATTCTGGTAAATGTTCCATGGGCACTAGAGAAGAATGTGTATTCTGTTGCTTTGGGATGGAATGTTCTGAATATATCTGTGAAGTCCATCTGGTCCAGTGTGTCATTTAAAGCCTTTATTTCCTTGTTGATCCTTTGCTTAGATCATCTGTCCATTTCAGTGAGGGGGTTGTTAAAGTCCCCCACTATTATTGTATTGTTTTCGATGTGTTTCTTTGATTTTGTTATTAATTGGCTTATATAATTGTCTCCTCCCATGTTAGGGGCATAAATATTTACAATTGTTAGATCTTCTTGTTGGATAGACCCTTTAAGTAGTGTCCTTCCTCATCTCTTATTATAGTCTTTGGTTTAAAAACTAATTTGTCTCATATAAGAATTGCCACCCCATCTTTCTTTTGGTGTCCAATAGCATGGTAAATCGTTTTCCATCCCCTCAAACTCTCAATCTGGAGGTGTCTTTTGGCTCTAAAATGAGTCTCTTGCAGACAAAATATCGATGGGTCTTGTTTTTTTATCCAATCTGATACCCTGTGTCTTTTGATTGGAGTATTTAGCCCATTTACATTCAGGGTAACTATTGAAAGATATGAAATTAATGCCATTGTATTGCCTTTAAGGTGACTATTACTGTTTATCGTCTCTGTTCCTTTCTGGTCTATGTTACTTTTAGGCTCTTTCTTTGCTTAGAGGACCCTTTCAATATTTCTTGTAGGGCTGGTTTGCTGTTCGCAAATTCTTTTAGTTTTTATTTGTCCTGGAAGCTTTTTATCTCGCCTCCTATTTTCAGTGACAGCCTAGCTGGATATAGTATTCTTGGCTGCATATTTTTCTCATTTTGTGTTCTGAATATATCATGCCAGTCCTTTGTGGCCTGCCAAGTCTCTGTGGATAGGTCTGTTGCCAATCTAATATTTCTGCCATTGTAGGTTACAGACCTCTTGTTCTGAGCTGTTTTCAGGATTTTCTCTTTGTCTCTGAGACTTGTAAGTTTTACTATTAGAGGTCGGGTGTTGACCTATTTTTATTGATTTTGAGATGGGTTCTCTGTGCCTCCTGGATCTTGATGCCTGTTTCCTTCCCCAAATTAAGGAAGTTCTCTGCTATAATTTGCTCCAATATACCTTCTGCCCTTCTCTCTCTTTCTTATTCTGGGATCCCAATTATTCTAATGGTTTTTCACTTTATGGTATCACTTATCTCTCAAATTCTGCCCTCGTGATCCAGTAGTTGTTTATCTCTCTTTTTCTCAGCTTCTTTATTCTCCATCACTTGGTCTTCTATATCACTAATTTTCTTTTCTGCCTCATTTATCCTAGCAGTTAGAACCTCCATTTTTTTATTGCACCTCAATAATAACCTTTTTGATTTCAACTTGGTTAGATTTTAGTTCTTTTATTTCTCCAGAATGGGATTCTCTAGTATCTTCTATACTTTTTACAAGCCCAGCTAGTATCTTTATCATCATCATTCTGAATTGTAGTTCCAACATCTTACTAATGTCTGTATTGATTAGGTCCCTGGCAGTCAGTACTGCCTCTTGTTCTTTATTTTGAGGTGAGCTTTTCCATCTTGTCATTTTGTCCAGAGGACAATAGATGAATGAGAGAACAAAATGCTAAAAAAAAAAATGTTAAAAGGATAACAACGACCCCAGAAAAATATACACTAAACAAATCAGAAGATCCCAAAACCAGAGGTGGGGGGGGAGGGGAAAAAAAAAGAATATGATCAGGCTGGTGAATAGAACAGAGCCACACACTAGATTTTGGGTGTATTTTGGCCTGTTAGAAGAAATTGCCTCCCAAAATATTAAGGAAAGAAAAATATATATACAAAAATAAGGGTAAATACAATGAAAGGATGTAACATGATTGTAAAGATGAAAATTAAAAAAGACTTTTAAAAAAGAATTGATGATAAGAAGTTGGTTGAAAAAAGAATAGAAAAAAATTTTTTTTAAATGAGAGAATGTGATCAGGTGGGAGACTAGGACAACGTCATACGCTAGATTTAGGGTATATTTTGGTCTGTTAGAAGAAACTGTATCCCAAAATTCTGAAGAAAAACAAAATTCTATATATTCAAAAAATAAGGCTAAATACAATGAAGAGATACAATATGACCATAAAAATGAAAAATTAAAAAGATTTTAAAAAAGGAATTGATAAGATGTTGGTTGAAAAAAGAAAGAAGAAAAGTTCAACTAAAAAAATAGAAAAAGAAAAAGATAAAGAAAATTTTCAAAAATTAAAAAATTAACTTCAAAAGACTAAAGCATCATGGGAAAAAGCCATGAATTCTATGTGCTGTATTCCCCTAGCATTGGGGTTTTGCCATTCTCATTGATTGGTAAACTTGGTCTTGGCTGGCTGTTCTTGCTGATCTTCTGGGGGAGGGGCCTGTTGCAGTGATTCTCAAATGTTTGCCTAAGGTGGAATTGCACCACCCTTGCCAGTGGCCAGGCTGAGTAATCTGCTTGGGTTTGCTCTTAGGAGCTTTTGTTCCCTGCAAGCTTTCCATACAGCTTTGGAGGATGAGAGTGAACATGGCGGCCTCCCAATCTCTGGTCCCGGAAGAGTTGAGAACTCGGGGCCCCATTCCTCAGTGAGCCCCCAGAGAAAAGCAGTCAATCACTCCTGTCTCCCTGGTCTCTGACCACACTCTGTGCACGCCCAGCCTGTGACTGAGCATTTCTATCTCTGGCACACGACCCCATTTGGGGTCTCCAAACCCTGCAGATTCCTGTGGTGCACTCCTGCCCCCCTCCTCCCAGGGGAAGAAGGTGAATCTCCCTGGATCTGCTGCTTATTGGGTCCCTGCTGGAAGAGCAGTGGCCCGACTGTGCCGTGGATCATGGTTTATGGCAACCCCGAGCTGAGAGCCCACTCCTCAGTTCCATCTTTGTAGCTGGCTTCCCTGCTCCAATACCTGGGAGTTCTGGCACACTCAGGCACCCCCAGTCCTTCTGTGACCCTGAGGGTCCTGAGACCACGCTGTCCCAGCAAGGGTTCAACCCACACTTAGCCACTGGAGTGACATCCCTCAGTGGAGCAGACTTCTAAAATTTCGATTTTGTGCTCTGCTACTCTATCACTTGCTGGTAGCCAGTGATGGGGGCTCCCCCGCCCACAGTCTATCTTCCTGTATATCGCCTCAGATTCACTTCTCCTCACGTCCTACCTTCCAGAAAGTGGTCGCTTTTCTGTTCAGAGAGTTGCTTTTCTTTGATCTCCTGTTGAGTTCATAGGTGTTCTGAATGGTTTGATAACTATCTAGCTGAATTCCTGGGACCAGACAAAATTTAGGGCTCCTACTCCTCTGCCATCTTGCTCGTCTGCCCTCATTCCTTTTCTTATAAGGACATTGGTCATATTGGATTAGGTCTCATCCTAATGACCTATTTTAACTTAATTGCTTCTTTAAAATCCCTATCTTCAAGTACAATCACATTCTGAGGTACTGGGGCTTAGGGTTTCAACATGAATTTGGGGATGGGAGGATAAAGTTCAGCCATCATAACACATGTGATGTAGTAAATGATCAAAGGGATTAAAACTCAAAAGCTGAGGGTTCTGATTTCCGTTCAGACACTTATTAATGATAATAGCTTGGACAGAGCGCCTGGGTTGCTCAGTCGTTAAGCATCTGCCTTCAGCTCAGGTCATGATCCCAGGGTCCTGGGATCGAGTCCCACATCGGTCTCCCTGCTCAACAGGAAGCCTGCTTCTCCCTCTCCCACTCCCCCTGCTTGTGTTCATGCTCTCGCTGTCTCTCTCTCTGTCAAATAAATAAAATCTTTAAAAAAAAATAGTGTGGACAGGTCCCTCAGCCTCCCAGGGTTTGGGCTTCCTTGTATGCCTTACATTTGTGCTCCAAGGTGTAGAGGGAGACACGCCCTCCTAAGGTTACCACTACTTGCTCCAGAGGGGCAACAAAGGAGCAAACCATTTTACAAGGTATGTTCTAGGGCATGCCTTCTGGCCTTGAAAATCATGCTGGTTAGCACTGTCAGGAGAAGCTGTGTTAGCTGGTCTCAAAGAGACTAGGAGACACCCTGGGGCACTGGAGGTGCAGTCCTTGCTGGGCACATTCACCTTATGGTCAAGCTCTAGTCAGAGTCAAAATGGCCATAAGCAGGACATCTGGTATGTTAAAGTCAGAACAAAGGAATATTTACAGAATCCTGCTGGAATGTTCCTCAGCTCTGATTGTTTGATGTGCTCTGATTCATTACCTGTATACTTCTGCTAAGGAAAAAAGTTAAGGCCTATAGCTATACCAGCTCCAGGGAATACTGCCAGGACTTGGTGGCCAAATTCTGTATCAGGCCTTTACTATTTTACAGGAAATTTAAGTTAATTAATGTTAAATAATATGTAAAAGTCAGTTCTTCAGTCACACTAGCCACATTTCAAGTGCTCAATAGCCACATATGGCTAGTGGCTACCATATTGGACAGTGTCAATATAAAACATTTCCATCATTGCAGAAGGTTCTATTGGTTCTATATTATATTTCTTTAAGACACATGTTTGTCACTTATGTATTAAATCATTGCACAGATAATATTAAATTAATAATAATGTTCTGCACTTCTGTAGCACATGGAAGCATATGTAATTCATGTAATTATTACAACAACCCTGTGACATTAGTGTTATTACTGCCCCAATTCTACGGATAAGTAAATTGATGCACAGAGAAGTTAAATCTCTCTCCACAAAAGATCATACAGCTACTAAGAAACAGAGCTGGTTGGAAATCCAGAATGCCTGGCTGTGGAGACTCTGCTCTCACTGTGCATGATGACGTAAATTGACCAACAGCTGGTCTGCCTCTCCATGCCTTGGTTTGTTTAGTTAATTGTCACCTTCAGAGTCCTTCACTGCCTCCTACAAATATATATTTATATGAGCTGAAAACATCTCAGAAATTTATTAGACTCACACATAATCAAGGGTTTATACAAGGAGCCAGCCACACAGTTCTAATCAGATTTCAATTGCTTTGGACTACATGTATGTACAAAATTTCCCACATGAACCTGGACTCACATCAAAATATCAGAAAGTACAGTTGGTTCTCATTGTTTGTGGATTTCAGATTTGCAAATTGCTAATATTTCTATGTAATATATGCTAATATTTCTATGTAAGTCCAAAATTAATACTTACAGCTTTCATGGTCATGTGCAGATGTGCCCAGACAGGTAAAAACTGCAAGTCACCCAAGTGCACATTCCCAGCTGTGGCTGGGCAAGGTGACAATACCTTCTTGTTTCAGGTCTCATAATGTATACAAGTGCCCTTTCCAAATTCTACTTAGTGCCACATTTTTTGCATTTTTGTGTTTCTCATTGGTGATTTCACTCTTTAAAATGGCCCCCAAGGGTAGTGCTGGAGTGCTGTCTCATGTTCCTAGGCACAAGAGAGCTGTGATATGCCTTAACAGTATATAATAAGGTGTCTTTAAACTGTTGCCTATTAAGTGTGAGACATCTAGGTGGAAATGTCAACCTCTATCCAGAAGTGATTTATTTCCCCCAGTAACATTTTACACACATACCCTTCCAGCAGTTACCAAAACTTTTCTTATATATGTAATATATATGTGTGTCTTATTTTTATTGCCAGAATGCAAACAGGAGGTATGGTGTGTAGTTTATTTTATAAGCCCCATGGTGCCTACCTAGCATAAAGCCTTGCGTGTACTTGGTGCTTAATTCATGTAATGTGTTAAAGTTTGGATGGATGGATGGATGGATGGATGGATGGATGGATGGACAGATGGCTTCAAGCAGTGTCAGAGAGATGAGGTAAAAGATAGAAATATGAAAAATAGGACCCAAGTAATAAGATTCCAATCTGATATTTGCTATCAGGAAACATGAATTTGGTTTTGTTTTGTTTGTTTAAATGTGTAAGATGAGTGTCTTTTAAAAAATTTGCTTCATCAAAAAACATAGCAAACGGAAAAGTAGTCTTAGATCTTAGATTATAAAGTAACACAGATTTATGTAGCAGCGAGGAAACATTTATGCTTATGAAACACATTAAGGGTGATGCAACTTAATTAGCAGTGTTAATAGCACTGAAGGTGATTTCTATGGTAACTCAGTACATCAATTCTGTGCACATTATTCATTCAAGAGGCCATTTTTCAAGCTACAAACTCATCGCTTGTAAAAATTAAAATATCCATTAAATAATGCAATTACCTCTGCTCTTTAATTGGTGGTTAGGTTTCCATGAAGGACTGATGTTCAGTAGAATCTTATTGATGACTTCTCTGTTGACCCTCCCAGCAGGGTCAGATCACTCTCATGACAAGCCCCTTTTCCAGTATGAATATACATTTCTTAATAATAATTATTACAAATATTATGTTTTATCTGACCAGTCTGCAAGAAGTGAACTGCTCACCTTTTGGATCAATAGCCATTTAGTACATCAGAAAAGCAATTAGCTGAATAGCAGCCTAATAGCCTACGAGCTACTCATCCACGTCTGAAAGGTAGATAATTTATTCCCTATTGACTAGTGAAATGAGCCCTAAGGTTATGGCTAAGTATTATTTACAGGAAGAAATTCTCAAATTTCCCAGTAATTAAATACAACTCTTGCCCTGTAGTATCAAAGGTAACACTTCAAATTAAAGTATATCCCACCCCCCAAAACTAATTCATCTCCTTCCCAACACAACCACTTTTAGAACAACTTGGGCTTGAATTTTCCCCACTTTTTGACCTTGAACAAATTATCTAACTTCTCTGAGCCTCTATTTTTATCAGTAAAATAATATTACAAGGTTATTGTGTGTTAATAAAATAATATGAGCCAAAGCCAACATATAGAGGTTACTAATAAATATGACTTTGACTAACAAATTCTGCCATCAAATGTGAGATTACAGACAGATGTTGCTGTTCTACTGTCGAATTTAGTTGATGTGGCTTTCTGGGTTCTAATTTCTACACAAAGCACAAAAATGAAGTCTTCTAGCATCATTTGGTTCTAAAAGGATCAACTAAAGCTCCTCATTTGGAATGGAATCTACTTCCATCCACACAGTTCCCATCCAGGTGCACATAAATACTAAGTCAGCTAAGGAAGTAGACATGAAACAGGTCAGGAAAGGACAGAATGTAGTCTGCTCTGCTCTACCTCCTTGCAGATTTTAACATTTGAATCACTCTCCTTGGTGTGCACTTCTCCCTTTGCCTGACACAGTGTTATTCTCCTCTCCCTATCTCTCTGCCTGAAGCTATTCTATTTAGGTATTCTTTAATATCCAGTCCAGGTACTCTGATCTTATCACATTTGGCAATAAACAATGTTGTATGTATCTTTATCCATTCTGAAAATATTTTTCAAGCAGCTACTTTGAGCCACGCTATGAGTAGATATGGGTCCTGCCCTCCAGAAGCTACCAATCAGAGGGAAGACCATTATGGGTAAACAGATAAACAACACAATACAGAGTGTGCTAGTACTACCTCTAGCTAAGGGCTTACTCCATCCACAAATGGAATTAAGCTCAATAAAGCTGATGGCTGACCACCTTCAAATTAATCCTGCCTGCTCTCAGCCAGCTCTGGTACTCAGTTCTGCACTCCTTGACACTCTCCCCTTGTTACCCAGAGCGTGCTGCATGAGGCTTGTCAGAGGCCTCTCTCAGCTTTCATCACCAGCTTGGGACCATTATCTCTTGCTTGTGCCTTCAGAACCTGTACTTAGATCTGTCAGAGTTCAGAGCCCTATTCTTGACCTTTCCCACAGTCCCTCACCCTCACCTCCATCCTCAAAGGGTGGTCCACAAATGCCCAGGCATCCTGGAGTGTGCTAGTTCAAAACCGTTTTCATAATAATACTTAGACATTTTCTATTGCATGGATATTTGTACTGAGGGTGCAAAAGCGCCAGTGGGTAATATTGCTGGTGTTTATCATGAATCAAGGCAGTGGCACCAAATTGTGCCAGTATTCATTGAATTCATTACCACAGTTTCTCTCTAAAAAAGCCAGTTTCATGTAAGCCCTTCGCTTCATTGTTAAATAGTAACAATTACTAAGCTTATTAAATATCAACCCTTGAGTGCACAACTTTTTAATATTGTGTGATAAAAATAAAGTTTTTTTAAAACACTTCCGCTGCATACCAAAGTGTGATGATTGTCTCAAAGAAAAGTACTTGTGTCATCATTTGAGTTCTAAACTGAACTAATCAGTTTTTTCATGGAACATCATTTTTACTAACAGAAAGATTGCAAACCAACTATGGTTATTCAGAGTTGGGTATTTAAGAGCCTCTTTTTCTTTTCCCAAAATAAGCTCAATTGAACCTGTAACCTCCAGGAAAACAACTGACACTATTTACTGCCAATGTAAAATCAAGCTTTCAAGTGAAAATTAAAATTTTAGAACTTCCCAATACTTAAAGATTTTTATGATGAGATCAGTAGTAATATTAACAAACATAATTTTTGATATTGTGTATGAAATGGAAGATTTGCAGAACAAAAAGAACCAATATTTTCCAAATTACCAATGCATGATGGTACAAGAGCACGCATGAGTTAAAGCTCCATCCAAAGTGAGAGCTTGCCCAGTGGATTTGAATGCTGCAGAGTACCCAAAGTTTGCTGTTGGGGTTTTAGCCTTCCTTCTGCAACTAACCTTTAAGAAACTGTGCTAATTAGCTTGATTGTGGTAATCATTTTACAGTATATACATATACCAAATCATCATGTCGTACATTTTAATTATATACAGTTTGAATGTGTCAACTATACCTCAATAAACCTGGGGGTATCAGGACTGCCACTTGCTGAATTTGGTATGGCATCAAAGGAGAATATCCACAATTATCTGAAAAGGCTACTAATCTATCCTTCCCTTGTCCAACTACCTACATGTGTGAGGTTGTTTTTTCTTTTTATACGTCAACCAAAACAGAATATTGTAGCAGATTAAATGTAGAAGCAGATATGAGAATTCAACTGTCTTTCTATTAAGTCAGATATTAAAGAAATTAGCAAAAGACATAATGCCACCCTTCTCACTGAATTCTCTTCATTTGGGAAATTATAGTTATTTGTTTCATATAATTATTATTGTCATTTGTAAGTGGATTTAATAAATATGTATTTTAAGCTTTCTCAGCTTTAATTCTTGATATGGAAAATACAAGTTGATATAATTCACATAAATAAAAGCTCTTTGGGCCTCAACAATTTTTAAGAGTATGAATGGGCTCGGGGCGCCTGGGTGGCTCAGTTGGTTGAGCGTCCAACTCTTGATCTCAGCTCAGGTGTTGATCTTAGGGTTGAGAGTTCAAGCCCTGCATTGGGCTCTACACCAGGTTGCAGCCTACTTAATAAAAAAAGAAAAGAAAAGAATATGAATGGATTCTGAGACCAGAAAGTTTGAGGACCATTGTTCTATGTGTTGTAAACTTATCTCACCCATGAGAACTGGACACAGCTTCAGCAGGACCCAAAGGACACTGAAACCTCACAGGGAACTGGGAAGACTTCATAAAGGAGGCCTTTTATGGGCTGTCATTTGAAGGATACACAGGAAAAAGTTTATTTGTGTCCTCCTTAGATCATAAGCTCTCTAAAGGGGTATAATGCATGTTGAGTAGTAGTACAGTGGAATAATTCTAAACCAGAAATCAGAAAACAGAGGATATTACTGTTTTGTAATATAGAGCTATTAATTTATCATTTATGAGCCTCAGCCTCCTGACTTGTAAAATGCAGATATTATATTAGGACCACCTCTAAGGTCCCTTTACATACATGTTATACTAGTCTACATCTAACGATGAAGCATTGTTTTCAATCTACAAAAACTTACAAAGAAGTCCCAAAAATATTGGAAAAAATAACCCATTATATTGAGTCACTAAAAATCCTATTTTCAGAGATTTTTTTCATGATATGAACAATGTTTATACTATAATGTTAATGGAAAATTATATACAAAGTTGTATACATACTATGATCCTAAATTTACTGTAAGAAACATGTGTATACATATTTTTACAAATAGCTATTTCTGGGTGATAGGATTGCTGAATATCAATATTTTCTTCTTTATACTTTTCTATTTTCTGAGCATAATCAGAAAGCTTTTATTTTTTATATCTTAGAATTGCTTATTTCTCATAATAACCCTGTAAAAAAGCTATCATTTTCCATCTACAAGTAAGCATGTGAGAAGCAAACCAAAAAAATTGCCCAGGGGTGCCTGGGTGGCTCAGTAGGCTAAGCTTCTGACTTTTGATCTCAGCTCAGGTCTTGATCTCAGGGTAGTGAGTTCAAGCCCCACACTGGGCTCCACGCTGGGCATGAAGCCTACCTAAAAAAAAAAATCGCCCATTTTTCTAGAAGTTAGAAATAGAAAGTCCAGCTTTCTTACCATTAAAACCACTAAGGTATATCACCTTTTCTGATTGTTTTATTCTCTGAAGCCTGGATATCAAGATTCACAAATCTTTGCTTGATCAAGCTCTGAAAACATGGCTCAGCTTGTAGCAAAGCTTAGTAATGGTCCCTCAGTATCCATTCTCCCTTTGTGGGCATGAAGATGTCAAAACAGAGACTACATTTCCCAACCTTACTTGTGAGTGTGGCCATGTGACTTGTGCTTAGCAAATGGAAGCCATGTGCTACTCCTGCCTCATATCAGGAAGCTGTTTATGTCCTCTTCCTCTTTCCCACTTTTAACTGGCTGGAAAAGGCAACCAACTACAGAAGCCTGTTTGGACCCTGAGATGATATCTACCTGTTGAGAATGCAGAGCCATCTGAGGAGCCTGGGTAGCAAGATAACCTCATGGAGCAATGCCACTCACTTTGCCCAGGGCTGTCTGGCTGGGTCCAGACTGTTATGCAAGAAAGAAATAAACTTCTAGATTATCAAAGCAACTCCCTGAAGTTTCTTTTTGTGCCAAAACTAATGTATGGTTGAAGACTATTTCTTTTTTTTTTTTTTAAGATTTTTTTCTAATTTATTTAACAGAGATAGAGAGAGTAAGTAGGCAAAGCGGCAGACAGAGGGAGAGGGAGAAGCAGGCTCCCCGCTGAGCAGGGACCCCAATGCGGGGCTCGATCCCAGGACTCTGGGATCATGACCTGAGCCGAAGGCAGCCACTTAACCGACCGAGCCACCCAGGCGCCCCTGAAGACTATTTCTTGATAGCTACATATTTCTTCTGCTGTATTCACAAGTTTGACCCTGAATTTCAAGAGCTAATCATCATCAAGAAGTAAAATCAATGGCCATTATAGCCCTATCTCAAATCACTGAGAAGCTGTTATTCACAGTTCTTCATTTCCAAGTTGGGAGTGTTGTCCGGGAACTGAGTCCACTAACTCTACCATAAATACACATTTTTCCAGTAGATACTTTTCATTTCTCCATGGCATCTTTTGGCCACATAGATTTCCAAATCCTTCAGGGAATGTGAAATGTGAGTAAGAAATTATTAGTAAGTCCTTAGAGTGTATTATAATGAAGACACACAATTTTTTAATCCATTTCTAAAACTCCAAATCTAGGGTTTTAATTTAAAGAAGTACTTAATTTTTAAAGTAGAAACAGTGTTATACAGAAACTAGACATTATTTTATTATTTTTAACAAAGAAAAGTACAAACATTTAAATGTCCATCAATCAAACGATGGTTAAATAAATTATGGTGCAACCTCTCTATGGTGTTTTATAGATATGTCAGGAATTAAATCATTAAGAATGTAGAAACGTAAAATGATATACTTAATACAAAGGTAAGTCAGGAAAACAGAATAAAAATTTTATTTTTACTATGATTTTATCTATGAAAATAACCCATACCCATTAGGACAAGAAGTAATAAAGAAACAGAAAGCTGGGTGATTCTGTTTTCTCTTTTAAATTGTCTGCTACTGTTGCTTTGGTACTATTTGAGCAATAAATAATTTTCCTTTTTAGTTTTTTTTTTACATTTCTCTTCAAAATTTTTGAGAACATATGCTTACTGAAGAATACAATGTCTTTTAGTGGCACACCACCACCCTTCCCAATCCCCCCTGCTGGGGAAGCCAATGTACAGGCTTATGAGAACGCTTCATGGTTTTCCCCATGTTCAAACAATGCATACCTAGAGTCACATTTTAGGGAAGCTATGTTTTTGAAAGTTATTTTTACAAAAAAAGCAAAGGGGATGATATGAAATGGATTACCTGCTATATGTTTGTCTTATTTAATGGCATATCCTTGATATCTTTTAAATCAGTCTTTTCTTTTAATAGCTGTATAGTAACATATTCAGTATTTTAAAACAAAATAAAATAAAAGGCATTGCCTTCCAATTACTCTTTGTGCCCCGCATCCCACCACTAGCATTTTGAGTGAAGTATCACAAAGTGTACACAGCTCTCTTGACCTGCTTATGAACTTTGCAGAAATCACATCAACAGCTCCAGTGCAGTTTGAGGATCTGTGTAACCAAGGAGAAATATTCAGCCCAGATATTGCAGGACCAAGGCCAACTTTTTCCCCTGCAGACCCAGGAGAGGCATCAACAAGAATGTCCTCCCATACGAACAGTCTGCTCTGTGCTGTGACAGTCTGCAAAGATGCAGGATCTTTGCTATTCTTTCCATGTCTAGAATATCTACCGCACTTGACAGAGCTGGGGAGAACTTTCAGGGCAACAGTAATTTATTTTTCTCTTCTTCTTCTGGTTTAAAATAGAGGTCTTTGGGACGCCTGGGTGGCTCAGTCGGTTAAGCGTCTGCCTTCAGTTAAGTGTCTGCCTTCAGCTCAGGTCATGATCCCAGGGTCCTGGGATCAAGTCCCACGTTGGGCTCCTTGCTCAGCAGGGAGCCTGCTTCTCCCTCTCCCTGCAGCTTCTCCTGTTTGTGCTCTCTCTCTCTCTCTCTCACAAATAAATAAATAATATTTTTAAAAAATTTTTTTTAAAAATAAAATGGAGGTCTTTGATGACTCTTAGATGACAGTCCTTCAATCAAAATCAAATAATTCAGAAATTCAACATTACAAGCAGGTGATAGGTAATTTAAGAAAAACTGCAAGATTCAGTTTATGTTTTTAGCAATTGAGTTAAACTTGGCCATCTCAAATTTTGAATTTGCTTCATGAAATGATTCAGAAGATCTCTCAGATATTTCATTTACTGAGGAGTTTTGTCTTTCTGCATCCCCTCATCCAACAGAATTTATCGAGTCTTCAAATATGCCTTGTGTGAACATACAAATATCCTCTTTAGGATTATTTCCTTTGTCAGTAAAATACCTCATTTGATTATAAACTACATATTTTTTTCTCAACATCATTTATTATTTGGAATTAATAGAATTTGAGTTAATTGAATGGATGGACGTGAAGATGAAAGCCCGGAAAATTGAAAAGTAGAATAACCATTTTCTTACAGTCACATAGTTCATGAACTCAAAGACTTTGGGTAATGTATCATATAAAGTCACTCTCCCGAGACCAATATGAATAGAGAAAAGGCAAGAGAAATAAGACAGAGGTACCCATACACCATGCATTTCTACAGCTCAAAGGAGCAGAAAAGGTTTTTACTAAAGGCTTTAAAGTGTCTGGGCATGAAAGACAATACTTTGTAGTGTCACTGATCCAGAAGAAAATTGGCAGAGACTACAAAAGATTATAGCATGTCCACACAGTACAAAATCATATGGAGAACTACCTGGTTCATTTGATTCACAGAGAACTCCACACGAGAAAAATCTAAGGTTTTCTTTAAACCACTTGGAGACTTCCTCATCAATTGTTTTGATATTAGAGGCACCAATTATATCTTGTTCCCAAATCTCACATCTAATTAATGACCTTCTCTTGATCCATGAAGATCAACTAATGTGTTTCACTCGAGCGGATGATGAAATGGAGAATGACTGAGCAGCACTGCAAGATTGTGTTAGAGCTCATTCAGTTGTGCAATGTTGCAATGGTGTTGGATGGGATGGGAGACAAGGCTAGTGCCCACCCTGTGCACCAGTCATGTCCTAAACTGCTCTTGCAAGGCCTTGCTCTCCAGCTGGGGACACATTTCCCCACTCATGTCATGCCGCCCGGTGACCTTCCCCACAGCAGCAGTCCCTACCCACTTGAGAATTTGGAGAACCTTTGAAGACCTGTGGAAATATTCTCATGCACCCCAAATACTCACATACATTTTTCATACAATTTCAGGGGCTTAACAGACCCTCTGAAACCCATTCCTAAATCTTTAGTAAGAATCACTGCCAACCTCCAGGGTCATTGGGGTGGAATGCAAACCCTGGACCTTCATATATAAAATTATCCTGCTCAGAAAGCCTCCATGTAGCACAACGTTCAGATAAAGTACACAAGGAGGGACCTGAATAAGAAGCAAAGGCAGAAAGCAAACATTGTCAGAGATCATTTTAGACAAACTCATCCATTGAACAGATGGGGACACTGAGAGCCAGGAAGTCCAGTGAATTGCCTGAGGTCATAAGAGAGAAGGAATAGGTAAATAAAGACGGAGACCCAGGCCTCTGAACCTCTCTCTAGAGACTTTGCATCCTGCCACATGCACAGGAAAATGCATGGGATGATGCTGGTATGTAGGAAACCAATAAAGAGCACTTCTTTTTTCCTCTGTGCAGGTCAGAATCAACTGAGAAACGAGGCAACAAGGCAACCACTAGATTATAATGTTATTTTTATAATTGATAAGTCATTTTCAAAATATGGTTCTACATGTGTGTCAAAGGGGCCCGCTTACACCCTGCCCCACCAGAGAGGCTACAGAGCATGCATGCTCAGCCAGGATTGCAGGAAGAGAGAAGAAAATGAATCCCTGGTGCTTTCCTGTTTTTAAAAGATTAGCTTCACCCAGTCGAGGTGGATGGTTAGTTGCCAATCAAAAGACTCACTACTTCACTGAGGAAGAGGGGAAAAGGAATGGGGCAGCAGACCAAGAGTGTTCGAGTAGAGGCCCCTTCACTTGGAAACACATAGCTGGGCATAGAGTGCCTGTGTCTTAGTTAAATCTCTAATTCATGGGGCTGGCACACACTTTACCATGCCAGTACAACAGCCACATCCCAGTGAAAGCTAACTCATCCCACCTGGATCCACACGCTGAGCTGCCTAACTTAGGTATATGTGAAACCTGCCATCACTTAGATATAAGCAAGGACAGCATGTGCATGAACCATACATGGGATCAACAGAGTAGGGTTCACTCCATATAGAAACCCTGAGCTTCCATACCTCAGCAGCACTGCTCCCCTGCAGGCCCTAGGGCTCTCCTCAAGCCAGAGGTCCATTCTTTGCTAGAGACCCATCCCTCACTCAGGCAAGTACTCCTGCCTGGACCCATTGTGCAGTGGTAGTATCTGCTGCCACAAGGACAGAGCATCTCCACCCCCAGGGCCGCTCATGGTCCATCAGCCGATAAAGGCTCACCTACAGTTAAGGTCTTAGCTACTATGTTTCCACCATAAAAGTGTATGTGTGTGTGTGTGTGTGTGTGTGAGAGAGAGAGAGAGAGAGAGATGTTATCAGTAGGAAGGTCTAGTTGAGATAATTAGATATTTTATATCCATTTTATATTAGATAATCTTTTGCTTTCAAGTAATTGTATTATAAATATAAATAATTTGAAAAGGCTACCTCCAGTTGGTTTCTACATTGTTACATCTAAGCCAGTGTAGTGAATACACAAAGGGTTAGCACTGGGTTTTGTATTCACTACATTTTCTTATTTTCTGTATTCATGATGCTCTAACATCTGGGGTTTTGCTGACCCTAGAGGGGCTGCTCTTCCCAGGTTTAGCCAGTTTCTAGAAACAGTAAATACTCCTGGGACAGCACATGGGATACACAAATGAATCAACCCACATCCCACACTCCCAACCACCTCCTTGATCTCACTCTGGGCCACTCTCCCTCCACCCTAATCACCCCAGGGCCAGGCACTAGACACCTAGGAACATCCTTATGCCCAGAGCCCACTGAAAACATTCAAACTGGCCAGTCCTAAACCCACTTAGCTTGCTTAGCTTGCTTCCTTCCCACAAAAACCACAATAAAGATTCCTGCTCATTCATAGTTCTCTCTGTGTGTCTGCTTATCCCATGTTCATGCTTTCCCACAAGGCCCTGTGTGGAGCGCCATGCCTCCCCGTGTCTAGGGGACTGCGAGTAAGATAAAAACATCTTCCTTCTGGGAATCATTTCCATGTCTGCATGTCTTCCCATACCTGATTTTTTAAAAATCCCAGGTACCATGAAACAGGTTATGACCCCTTTGCACCTCCACCCCTGCTGTAACTTTAACACAAGTGAAAGGATCCTCTCTCTGCAAACCAACCCGGCTGAGAAAATAGGGAGGGAAACAGTTAGTGAAGACCTAAGAACCAGCATCAGACATCACAGGACCTCTGCAAAGCAGGGTGGACTCCAGAGCACTACGCCAGGAATTAGAAGAGGCACGGTATTAATAAGGAACTGAGTTGTTTAGTCATTATGTTCTTTTAAAGTGTAAGGGAGAACATCAAGACAATATATTTCAAAGATACCTTCCAAAAGCAAAGCCTGTCATTAGAAAGCCCAGTCAACAGAGAAAAATGAGAGAAAGAAAGTGAGAAAGAGAGAGAGAGAGAGAACGGGTGGAGGAATAATATTTTACCCATATCTCTTTGTTTGGTTACAACCAACTTTAAAATTTAGAAAAATTTTTATGGTTTCATGGGTAAATTTTTACAATGTCTCCAACTTACTTATATACCTGATTGTTGCTTTTCCTACATAACCCTGGTGGCAGAGCTGGCAAGCTGTCCACCTTCTACAGGGTAGGGATGTTTCTGGAGAACAACCATGTTTCCATGAATCCCGGCATCCAGGTGCCAAAGAGCTGGGTTCAGGCCTATGGAATACGGGGAAAGTCAGATGTGCCGCAAATAAGCCTCCCACATGGTTCTCTTAGGCTCTCTCTCTTCCCTCCTTGCCCCGCTGGATATCAACACCAAGCTAGCTACAGGCACCACGCATGCAAGGTGTTGAACCCTCCATCAGCCTGAATGCCTGGACCATGGCTGCACGGAACATCCTTCCTCGTCCCCGTTGGGCTCCACATGGAAAATGTGTGAAGGCCTAAGACTGAGGAAGCACTGTCATGGTGGCTAGTGCTCTCTTAATTCACTGAAAAGCACATCGAAGACATTTTGAAAGTTAGTACATATTTGAGAGCACGATTCAAGTTACTTTTTTGATAGGCAACTTCATTTGTGCAAGGATAAAATAAAGGACAAAGGCTTCATTTCAGAAATTGACTCATTCATATGTAAGGATGAGATGATCACAATGATTACTTTGCTCTCAACCTGACCTGTAACTTCAGGGGTCACAGATATATAAAAGGAAAAGCATGACAGGACCAGTTCTGCCATGTTTACATTGCTAGAGTAACCTTGTAGAATTAATAAAAAGAGCATTTATTATCAGACATCTTTGTGCAAGCAAAACTGGGATTTGGGAGAAAAACCTATTAAAATCTAATGGACCCTTTTCAGATAACAATCATTTACTAAGCCTAAAATAATGTATCATTGCTTACTCTCTCTCCTCCCTCAAATGGAGCTGTCCTCTGAATCATTCATCACCAGCAATCGCCGCAGACATACGGAGTCCCAGCCAGATGCAGTCCCAGCCAGAACGTAGTAACCTTGCATCCTTAGTTCATTTAGAACAACAGTGACATTTGTAGCATTCCTAAAAATAGTCTGAATCAGGAGCACCTGGGTGGCTTAGTCAGTTAAGCCTCCAACTCTTGGTTTGGCTCAGGTCATAATCTCATGGGTCATGATCTCATGGGTCGTGAGATCGAGTCCCACAACAAGCCCCATGTCCGGCTCCACACTCAGAGGGGAGTCTGCTTGAAGATTCTCTCCCTCTGCCCCTCCCCCCACACACTCTCTTTCTCTTTCTCTCTCAAATAAATAAATAAATCTTTTTTTTTAAAAAAAAGTCTGAATCAAAACACTTTGCAGCCTCTTATGTGTTATTACGCTACTGGTCACTGTCACCATTTGTATTTCTGGAGCCAGATGTTCCTACAGCCCAAAGAACACACATCATATTTGTGAGGGCAATCTCATGATCTGCCTTAAACTCCTTCTCAAAAATCCAGAAAACACCCTCATAAGACACCTTATTTACAAAGGCCATTTAATGATATTTTTAAATTTTATGATTTTTTAAAATTTAATAACCACATTTTGTATCAACTATGGTCTGACGTCTCATGGGCATCACCACCTGCCTCCTCATTCTCTCAAACCGTAAAGACCACCTGGAGTCCCAACCACTAAGGTGGAAGCTGGTCTCTATTCTACAGACAACCAGATGCACCTGGCCTTAGAGTGTCTGTCCTGCCCTTGATTTCAATATAACCAGTAGAATCATTTATCTGAAATGTCCAATTCCTGACCCAAGATTTCCAGAACTGAGTCCTCTTAAATTCAAAGAGAACAATGATTTTTTAAGTAAAAATAAAAATTTTGAATTTTAAAAGTTTATTTCTCAAAAAAAAAAACCCACATAAACCTGTAGGATGTCATCACACCCCCTGCCTTTCTAGACAAAATATGTGGCAATTACCTATGATAACCTGCACCATCTTGAATATATGATTAGGTAGTTGCCTAAAAAATAACTCTAATAATAAAAACCTTGCACAAAAATCACAAATCATTTACAATCACTATGTATCACTGTTTTTTAAGTTTCTCCAAAAAAATTATGTTGTTTGGAAACAATCTTCTACAATAATTCACTAAATTTCTCTTTCTGATCAGGTGCCATCACAAGGTTGCAGTTTTGCAAGATAAAGAATTCTGGAAATGCATGCTGGTGATGGTTGCACAATATGAATGTACCTAACACCATTGAACTGTATACTTAAGATCCTAAGTTTTATATGTATGTATTTTATCACAATAAAAAAGCACAAAATCAGGTGCCATCAAATTTCCCAAATGTGGGCCCAAATTAGAGCACCATAAAGGCTCAATTAAAAAAAATATATACATTGTCAAAACTTTGCTACATCAGCACTTGATGTACCATTGCCAGTTTCAACTTATAAGTTCTAATTGAGTGTTTTATCTTTTCCCCAAAACCTTTAGTTTTCCCTCTCTGTTGGTGAATGGGGCATCCACCACTCACTCAAGCCAGAGACCTAGAAGTCAGACTCATTTCCTTTCTTTTTTCTATATCCTTTTCAGTTAAAAGGCTAAACATTTTTTTGTTTATTCTCTCTCCTTAGTAACTTCTCACTTAATATCCTTATCTCCATTTGTACTATAAGTCATCAGTAAATACCAAATATTTACTGAGCACATAGTAAAGTGGTGGGTAGGTCCACTATCCAAAAATAAAGTAGATGTAATGCCTAACTTTAGGGAGATTACAATCTACTAAAGGAGAAAAACACACACAAACAAAAATAAGCTCAAATGTTATCATCATCATCATCATCATCATCTTAACACTTATTGAGTATTTATAATATATCAGACTCCCTTACATTAAATCCTCCAAATTATCCTAACAGGTAGGGACTATCTTTGCCATCATATATATACAATCACTTGGACTTAAAGAAGAAAGTTTAGTGAGATTACAGAATACAAGAGCAATATACAAAAATAAACTGTATGTCAGACTATTTCCAGACAACTGGAAATTAATTTTTTTAACTTTTTTTTTTTTTAAGTAGGCCCTACACACAGCGTGGAGCCCAACGCAAGGCTTGAACTCAGGAGCTTGAGATGAAGACCTGAGCTGAGATCAAGTGTCAGATGTTTAATGTACTGAACCACCCAGGCACCCCGGACATTAAATTTTTTTAAAGATTTTATTTACTTATTTGACAGAAAAAGAGGGAGAGAGCAAGCACACGCAGGGGGAATGGCAGAGGGAGAGGGAGAAGCAGGCTCCCCACTGAGCAGGGACACTGACATGGGGCTCGATCCCAAGACCTTGGGATCATGACCTGAGCTGAAGGCAGACACTTAACCAACTGAGCCACTCAAGTGCCCCTCGGAAATTAATTTTTTAAATGTCATTTACAGTAGCATCTTCAGGATAAATATGTGAAAGACCTGTTATGGTAGGTAGAATTCTAAAATGACACCCAATGAGCCAAGTCTTTATATTATTCCTTCCCCTTGAGTGTGGGTAGGACCTTTAATTTACTTCTAACAAATAAGTACGGCAAAGGTGAAGGAACTTCACAGATATATTTACAATCATTAATCAGTTGACTAAGTTAACCAAAAAAGAAATTATTCCAGGTGGGCCTGGGCTAATCAGGTGAAGAAGAGATGACAGAATGGGTGACAAATATGTTCATTATCTTGATTGTGGATCGCAGTGATGGTGTAATAGGTGTATACATCTGTTAAAGTATATCAACTGTGGGCGGCTGGGTGGCTCAGTCGGTTAAGTGTCTGCCTTCAGCTCAGATGTCATGATCCCAGGGTCCTGGGATCCAGCCCCACATCAGGCTCTCTGCTCAGCGGGAAGCCTGCTTCTCCCTCTCCCACTCCCCCTGCTTGTGTTCCCTCTCTCGCTGTGTCTCCGTCTGTCAAATAAATAAATAAAATCTTTAAAAAAATAGTATATCAACTGTAAGCTATAATATGTACAGCTTATTGCATGACAATTATACCTCAATAAAGCTGTTTAAAAAAAAACTCTACAATGATACCCCATCACAGTCAGAATAAAATTCAATTTTTTTTACTCGGCACATAAAAGCACCAGGCCCATAAAGTCTGGTCCTCAAAGTTCATCTCCCACCATTCTCCCCTTTGCTTGTTCTTTTGCAGCCACATTGTCCTTCTCCCGATTCTTCAATAGATCAAATTTATTCTCATTTGAGGGCTTTGCTATTTTTTTTTTTTTGCATTTGATTTTCTTCTGCTTGGAACACTACTCCCCTGACTCCTCTCCTTCATTGTTCAAATCTCAGCTCTAACATCCACTTCTCAGGAAACCCTTCTCTTTTTCCATCTAAAGTAGCTTCCTAGACCACCCACCACTGTTTGTTTCCTTTGCAACACATGGCGCTGCCTGTCCCAGTGTCTATAACATTGCCTGTAAGAGTTCTAGGAAAGGTCTACAACTCAGCTGAGTCTGGAGAGATTATTAGGTTAAGAGTTGTCAGTGAAGTGATAGGGAGTTAAGTACACATTTTAGATAAAACAGCATAAGCAGAGATAGGGAGATGAAAACCAGCATGGCAGCTTCCTGGGACTAAAAGCATTATCTGCATTTGTGAAGCAATAAATGTCCAACACGGGACGACAGACATGAAGCAACCACTAGATCACTCAGGGCCTTGTGGACAATGCTTGAGAGACAAGACATCACCCTGAAGTGTTTTAAGTAGGAGGTTTTAAGTAGGAAAAGCAAAATATTGGTTTTGGTTATGCACTCTGATGGCAGACAAATAAGAAACCCTAGCAACCAGGTTAGCGAAAAGGGAACTATCTTAAGATATACTTAAGAGTTGAAGTAAACAGCACTCAGTGATTAATGTTAAGCTTTGAGAAAACATCACCTCTATTCCCCATGCTGTTAGTTGGTTATTTTACCCTAATATTGGGTATCTGGAATAGGAAATATCCTATTTTTATTCCACTTATGTATATGCATTTGTTTTTAGAGCTTATTGTTTGACATGAAATAAAGAGTTGTTAATTATATGGGTAAGGACTGTGTTTTTCCTCTCAAATATATTACTTAATGAACTTAATTAAGAATGTTATGGAGGTCTGCTTCTTAGGAGGACATGTACAAATTACTCTGAGCTTTAACAAATTAAGAATTTGTTCCATGAAGTCAGATTATTACAGAAACATCAAATTAAATTTTAGATGGGTTTGTAGCTTAATCATTCAGGGTGAGTTTCATGATGCTTAATTTCTCTTGGGTTTGTTTAATTATGAACTTCTAATGCATTTATAATTACCATGAATCTCAACTTGGCAATTGTACATATACTGATTTCTTAAAACATATCACCATAAGACTGGAGCAGACATTTCCAAAAATATCCATGCTTCCTGAATGGATTTTGGTTTTGTTTACATATCATCTGCTCTCTGCAAAACTATACTATTGTTGGTTGGTCTTTACATTCACTATCTCAATCACTATACAATACCACTTACAGGATTAAGTGTCATTGTCTACATTTTACAAGGGGAAAATAAAAAAGAAGGCTAGTGAAATTAGGGAACCTTTTCACATTCAGACACCAGAAGTGGTAGAACCAAGATTTGAACTCAGGCCTTCTGATTCCAGAAAATGTTATTCACATGTTTTAGTCACTGCTATGCTGAAAGCATCTTTAAGTAGGTCACCTGCCTGCTTCAACACTGTGACCTCCACTGCTTACAGGACTATATCTGGCTAGTAGTAGCTGTTGAATACTGTCTGACTGGATAAATGAAGGAATAAGTAAATGCTTACAAAATAAATTTATATGAGAATACATAATATAGAAATTCTCAAAACAAACCTGGGATATATATGGAATGATTATCAACCCAGTTTTTCAAGTGAAGAAAACAAGCCTCAAAAACTAACACACCTAAAAATAAATAGTAACAAGGAAGTTTGAGAATCACACTTGGTTTTTTATCCCCACAATCAGTTTTGTCTGCATGGCATCCCACTGGCCCGTGCTACAGACAGAGTAGATCACAGAGCATGGTTCTGTGCACAGTGGTGATAAGTATGGACTTTGGTGTCAGTATAGACTCTGATCAAGACCCAAAGCCCCATTTATGAGTTATGGAACCTGGGGCAATAAGCCTGAGATTCCTCATTTGTGAAATGAGAATTATAGAAATACCTGCATTATGGTATTGTTTGGAGTATCATGAGGTAATACACTAGCATCCAAGCACACAGTAAGGACTGAAAGCACATGATCTAGGATTTTATACATTCTTTTTGCTACAGGACAGAGCCTCCCAGTGTAAGAATCTCATGCCATTAGTGGTGCACAATTTGGCTTTTGTTGGGGGAGGAACTTCTGTGCAGAGGTCAGGAGACTTGGCTCCAAGTCTTATCTCTGTCCTTGACTAGGAATAGGACTGCCACCTCTCTGGGCACTGATTTTCATACTGTAAAATGAAATGGGTCACTAGGTACTAATTTGTGTCTTCAGTCTACTGAGATGGGGGAGCAGGATAAGGGCTGTCATGCCTTTATGATCATAGTAAACACTGTTGACTACTCTCTAACATTCTCATCCTTCACAACACAACACAGATTTTAAGTTCTCCATCTTTTCCCAGCAGCTGTGTTCTTCAGGAGCAGCTAACTCCATCCTCACTTACCAGGGGTGCGTTTTGGTTATTAAGACTCATGGCAACCCATCCCAGTGGTTGACATGGTCAATGAACATGTGGTTCAATTTGAGCTTGTGAGAAGCTAGGGGCTCTGGTAAAGTCTCTTAAAAACAACACCCAGAAAAGACATTTCTTTTTTTTTCCTGGAGCTTGCCATTATCTGGTTTTGATACCTAGAATGTTGTGGCCAAACTGAGGAGGAAGTAGAGCCAAGAAAATCTCCAAAAAGCAAATCTAGAGACCTGAGGAAGCACACACTACTTTTGGACATCTTGTTATTTGAGTTAATTTTCCTTCTTAGGGAATTTCAGTTAGTTGAAAATAAGCATCAGTATGAGAGCACCTCTCTGGACTTGGTGAACAATGGTGTCTTGATTTGGCAACTCAGTTCAGTTCCCTGTCTATTTCATCATTGGAGAATGCTCCCTTAAAGCTAGGATTTAGTTCTTTCACTGTGACATTCTAAGGTCAGGAGGAAAAAAGAGTAAATCTTTATATATGTGGTTGAAACTAATTCATGGGCCACGTTAGACATGTACTCCAAACCTACCTGGTAATAAAAGGTTAAATGAGTATAGTTTGGGGGAGCTCTTTTTAACTTATTGTTCATATTTTATTACACTAATGTTATGTCTGTAAGCATTAGAGATGAAATCCTGGACCCTAAAAGTAGTGTGTGTTGGATTCAAGTTTAGCTGTTTCAGGCTTTGAGCTTAAAAGAGCCTTCTTTAGGTTTTTAAATCCTTTTTTATTTAGATTTTGTGTTTAGCGAGCAAATTCCTATGCGTCATTTTATTTTTTCAAAAGATTTTATTTATTTATTTGACAGAGAGAGAGCACAAGCAGTGGGAGCAACAAAGGGAGTGAGGGAAGCAGGCTCCCCATTGAGCAGGGAGCCCGATGTGGGGCTCAATCCCAGGACCCTAGGATCATGACCTGAGCCCAATGCAGACGCTTAACCAATGCAGAGCCACCCAGGTGCCCCCCACCCATGTTCATTTTAGACAGTAACTTGAGTCTTCTACAGAGAATGGGAGAGCATGAGAAGTTTGAAGGTGGTATGAATGAATTAATTTGCCACTTTGTCTCCCTTGGGGAGTAGGAAGTAAAGGATAAGGTATATTTATGTCATCTAAAATGTTTCTTAATCTAATGTTTATGAAAGGGGATTTCAGTTGAGTAACCTTACTGATTAATAGACTATAACTTTCATTATAACTTGAACTATTTTTAAAGTGTTATTTTGCAAACCTATCAAGAATGTGATTTCTTTTTTGATATGATTTTGAAGATCCTTGTCAATGCATGCTTTGACACCTCATTACAGAAGCCAAACTACTTGGTAACCTTCCAGTTATATACTGCATGTAAAAAATGTGCTATGGTGAGCGTTGTGAATTGTGTAAGACTGATGAATCACAGACCTGTACCCCTGAAACAAATAATACATTATATGTTAATTTAAAAAAACAATGTTATCAAGGTAAATAAATGCCAACTGAGCTGATAGACAAAAAAAAAAAATGTTTCTTTGTGTTCTATGTTTATGTATGAGTTCAGGTTGCTTAAGAGTTTTTATTCTATTTATTATTTTTTCTTTTTACCTTTGAGCTCCCTTCATCTATTTTCCCCACTGTCCACATTTAGATATTGATGGAACAAAGACAAGGCATTAGAAACTGGGAATCACATACTGCAAGAGTTAGTCCTTTTATTGATCTTTGCATTCCCATGATCACACTAAAAAGAAAGTCACCATTCATTTTTAACACAATCACTTGTTGATCTCTTTTTCTAATAAAGAAAGATCATGCTATATGTAAAAGTATGAACAGGTAATAGTAACAAGAGGGAATTTAATTAAAATGTTCTGGTTTTATTCTATTCATTTTTATATTTATTTTTTACACATAGTAAGAGTCACTTGTTTTCCATTTTATGATAGTGATATACTTTGCTTTTTAAATAAATGTATTGAGGTTGGAAAAGTGTCAAACTAGCAAAAGGCATCAAATAACACAAAAGTCTAGCAATGGGAGACTGGTTGGATAAACTAGACACATCCACACAAAGGAGTACTATGCAGCTGTATAAGGAATAAGGAATAGCTCTCTATACTACCATAAAGTTACCCTAGGGTATATTAAGCGAGAAAAAGTAAGGTGAAGAAAAGTGTATAGGATAGGCTGTCATTTTCTTTAAAAATTTTTTTATTTAGGGGCGCCTGGGTGGCTCAGTCATTAAGCGTCTGCCTTCAGCTCAGGTCGTGATCCCAGAGTCCTGGGATTGAGCCCCACATCGGGCTCCCTGTACAGTGGGAAGCCTGCTTCTCCCTCTCCCACTCCCCCTGCTTGTGTTCCCTCTCTCGTTGTGTCTCTCTCTATGAAATAAATAAATAAAATCTTTTAAAAAAATAAAATAAATAAACAAATTTTTTTATTTAATTATTTATTATTTATTTATCTGTATGTATATACATATATATGTCTTATATATATAAATCCAACCTCAATAAATATAAGCATATATTTATTTATAAATTTATATGTGTATATATTATATATTTATTATATATAATAATATACATTTGCTTACATTAAAAATGAAAATATAAACCAGAAACTAAAAAAAATTATTATCTAAAGGGGAAGGAAGCATGAGGATGGAAGAATTAAAGATAAAGGCTAGACTTAATTGAACATAATTTATTTTGAAGGTTTGACTTCAGAAATATGTAAATGTTTTATGCAATTATAAAACAAAATTAGCAAATTCTGTTTCCAAGAAAATGAAGCGAACACACTTTTCCTTTCTCCTCCTACTAAGTGCAACTGAAAACCCCCAACATTATACATAAAACAAGCATACAAAGACTCTGAAAGAGAGAAGCAGACAGACTAGCAAGAGACCTCAAGACCTGAGGAATGACATATGAGTTTTCTTTTATGCCTCAAATACCCAAAGTGAATACTGGAGAAGCTGGCAACTTGGAACTGCCAATGGATACAGACAAAAACATTCTCCAAAATCTTGGTCTCTCAACTCAAAGGATCAGCCTAACAAAGGAGAAAATGTTTGGACAATAACCACCTTACCCAGGCCAAACACAGAAAACTACAAGCCCACCTGCCCCCACCAGCAAAGGCTGAGTGGAGACCCAGGCCCATAATGGAGTGCCCCATTTCATCCCTCCTCCAGGGTGGTGTCAGAGAAGGACACTGGGAGTGGAGAGCTGGGACTTTCATCTCTGCTTCCCTTCTTATCCCCTGTCGATGTGGGGAGCCTGGACTTCCACCCACACCAGCGATAATGAGGTTTCCCATCCCCTTCAGGCTGGGGTGATTTAAGAGGAGGCCTAGTGTAAAGTCAAGAGCTAAATCAACTGCTAAGCATTAATGAACACCTTTTCACCCCAGTGTCAGCAGCTGCTACATGGGGAGAAGAAATAAGGTTCCCCTCCTCCTCTCAGATATGGTGACCTCAAAGGAGGTCTAGACCTAATATCTACCCCCACCCAACAATAACGAGGAGCCCTTTCTCCCCAAATGTCAACAGGGTCTGAATGGAGAACGCGGACTTTTGCCCCCATTTGGCAATAACAAGGAGGTCCCCCTCTTTAACCATGGATCAGGGTTAGGGGAGACCTCCTAAAATACAAGATTTAAATAAGATCAGAATCTGATAAGACCCAACATTTCCAAGTTTCAATTGAAAATCTGGGAAATAAACAGGGTTTTAGAGGGGAGGGGGGAGGGGGGATTGGTTAGCCCAGTGATGGGTATTAAGGAGGGCACATACTGCATGGAGCACTGGGTGTTGTATGAAAACAATGGATCATGGATCAGCACATCAAAAACTAATGATGTATTGTATGGTGACTAACATAACATAATAAAATTTTAAAAATTAAAAAAAAAAATCTTACACTGGATTTCTTACACTGAATAAGAAAAGACAATCAAAAGAGGCCAACACTAAGATGGCACAGATATTAAAATTACCTGACAGGGATTTTAAATCAGTCATCATATAAATGCTTCAACATGCAAGTATGAAAACACTTAAAACAAATTAAAATAATAATAAGTCCCAGCAAAGAAATAGAAGACATAAAGAAGAACCAAATGGACATTTTAGAACTAAAAATAGCTAGATTAAAATTAAAATGACCAAGATAAAACATGCAAAGAGTAGACTCACCAGGAGAATAGAGATGACAGAGGAGAGAATTGGTGACCTAGAAGACAGACGATAACAATTAACCAGTCTCAACAACAGAGAGAAAAGAATTACAAACAGAAAACATGAACAGAACTTGAAAGACTGATGGAACTATAACAAAAATCTAACATTTTGTTAAATGTAGAGAACAAACTGATGGTTATTTTACCAGAGGAGAAGGGGGTGGAGGGATGGGTGGAAAAGGTGATGGGGATTAAAGAGAACACTTATCATGAAGAGCACTGAATAATGTATAGTATTGTTGAATCATTATATTGTACACCTGAAACTAATGTAACTCTCTGTGCTAATTATACTGGAATTAAAAATAAAATAAAATAATAAAATAAAATGGAAAAATCTCTATCATGAGAGTGTCAGAAGGGGAGAAAAAGGAAGTTAGAGCTGAAAAAGTACTCGAAGAAATAATGGCTGAAATTTCCCAAGTTGGCAAAAAACATAACATTGAATAAGCTGAATGAGACTGAAACAGGATAAATGCTTTCCCCATAAGATCAGAAACAAGGCGAGGATGTCCCCTGCAACTATTGTTACTGTATGTAGTGAAAGTTCTAGCCAGAGCAGTAAGGCAAGAAAGGGAAATAAAAGATACATAGGTTGAAAAAGAAGAAATAAATTGTCCCTATTTGCAGACAACATAATGGTCTACACAGACAATACCAAGGAATCAAAAGGAAGGAGGGAAGGAAGGAAGGAAGGGGGAGGAGGGAGGAGGAAAAGAAAACCCACATAAAGAACTAAGTAAGTTCAGCAAGATCATAGGGCACAAGATCAATATATAGAAAGCAACTGTATTTCTCTACACCAGCAATGAACACATAGAAACTGGAGTTAAAAGCACAATACCATTTACAGTAACTCAAAAATGAAATCTAATAAATCATGTATAGAACTTTTATGCTGAAAACTAATGAAAGAATATCTAAATAAATGGAGAAGCATACCATGTTGATTAATTGAAAGACTCAACAAAGTAAAGATGTCATTTCTCCCCAAACTGATACACTAGTTTAACACAGTATCTATCAGAATACCAGGAAAGTGTTTAGGGAGAGGTAGATAAAATCATTCTAAAATATATATTGGAAGGGCAACCGAACTATTTTAGTTCCAACAACTCTAAAAATTGAAAACAAAGTGGGAGAAATCACGCTTGTCAATTTCAAGACTTGTAGAGCCACAGCAATCAAACAGTGTGGTATTGGCTGAGAGGTAGACATAAAGATGAATAGAACAGAATAAAAATCCCAGAAATAAAGCCATACAAGTACAATCAACTGGTTTTTGACAAAGGTGTAAAAGCAATTCAGTGGAAGAATTGCTTCTTTTTGACAAGTGAAGCTAGAGCTGTCAGACATCCACGGGTCAAAACAACAACAAAATAACCTTCAAACTACACTTCACAACTTACACAAAAATTAACTCAAAATTGATCATATATTTAAATTTAAGACTATAAAAATTTTAGATAACAATACAGGAGAAAATCTTCAGGACCTAGGGCTTTGTTAAGAGTTTTTCAACATAACACCAAAAGCATGATTCCTAAAATAAAAACGTGATAAATTGGACTTAAAATGGAAAACATCTGCTGTATGAAAGATTCTGTTAAGAGATGAAAGGGCAAGCTAGACACTGGGAAAAAAATCTTTAAAAGCCATTTAGCTGACAAAGGACTCATATTGAGACCCCTCCAACACTTACCATAAAACTACAATCCAATTAGAAAATGGGCAAAAGGCTATTGTGGACATTGCTGCTATGAACACTGGGGTGCATTGCCCCTTCTTTTCACCACATCTGTATCTTTGGGGTAAATACCCATTAGTGCAATTGCTGGGTCACAGGATAACTCTATTTTTAACTTTTTGAGAACCTCCATACTGTTTTCCAAAGTGGCTGTACCAACTTGCATTCCCACCAACAGTGTAAGAGGGTTCCCCTTTCTCCACATCCTCTCAAATATTTGTTGTTTCCTGCCTTGTTCATTTTTGCCATTCTAACTGGTGTAAGGTGGTATCTCAATGTGGTTTTGATTTGAATTTCCCTAATGGTTAATGATGTGGAACATTTTTTCGTTATGTCTGTTAGCCATTTGTATGTCTTCTTTGGAGAAGTGTCTGTTCATGTCTTCTGCCATTTTTTGACTTGATTATTTGTTTTTTGGGTAGTGAGTTAGAAGTTCTTTATAGATCTTTGATACCAGCCCTTCATCTGTAATGTCATTTGTAAATATCTTCTTCCATTCCATGGGTTGCCTCTTAGTTTTGTTTCCTAACAATGTTAGGAATGTTTCCTTTGCTGTGCAAAAGCTTTTTATCTTGAGGAAGTCCCAAAAGTTCATTTTTGCTTTTGTTTCCCTTGCTTTTGGAGACGTGTTGTGAAAGAAGTTGCTGTGGCCGATGTTGAAGAGGTTACTGCCCATGTTCTCCTCTAGGATTCTGATGGATTCCTGTCTCACATTTAGGTCTTTCCTCCATTTAGAGTTCATCTTTGTGTATGGTATAAGAGAATGGTCGAGTTTCATTCTTCTGTATATAGCTGTCCAATTTTCCTAGCACCATTTATTAAAAAGACTTTTTTCTATTGGATGTTCTTTCCTGCTTTGTCAAAGGTTAGTTGACCATATAGTTGTGGATCCATTTCTGGGTTCTCTATTCTGCTTTATTGATCTATGTGTCTGTTTTTGTGCCAGTACCATGCTGTCTTGGTGATCACAGCTTTGTAGTATAGTTTGAAATCAGGCAACATGATTGGGGGCCCAGCTTTGTTTTTCTTTTTCAACATTTCCTGGGTGATTTGGGGTCTTTTCTGGTTCCATACAAATTTCAGGATTGTTTGTTCCAGCTCTTTGAAAAATGCCAATGGTATTTTGATTGGGATGGCATTGAAAGTATAGATTGCTCTGGGCAGCATAGACATTTTGTGGAAGGAGTCAAGATGCCCTTCAGTAGATGAATGGATAAAGAAGATGTGATTCATATATACAATGGAATATTACTCAGCCATCAGAAAGGATGAATACCCACCATTTGCATTGACATGGATGGAACTGGAGGGGATTATGCTAAGTGAAATAACTCAAGCAGAGAAAGACAATTATATGGTTTCATTCATATGTGAAATATAAGGAATAGCACAGAGGACATTAGGGGAAGGAAGGGAAAACTGAAGGGGAGGAAATCAGAGGGGAGATGAACCATGAGAGACTATGGACTCTGGGAAACAATCTGAGGGTTTCAGAGGGGACAGGAGTGGGGGGATGGGTTAGCCCAGTGATGGGTATTAAGGAGGGCATGTGTTGTAATGAGCACTGGGTGGTATACACAAATAATGAATCATGGAACACCATAGCAAAAACTAATGGTGTTCTGTATGGTGACCAACATAACATAATAAAAATTAATTAATTGATTAATTAATTAACAAAGAAAAATTAATAAAATTGACCATGCCCTGGGCACTTCCTCATTAAAAAAAAAAGAAAATGGGCAAAAGGCATGATAAGATACTTCACCAGAAATGGCCTAGAAATGGCAAACAGAACAGAACAAGATGTTCAACATCACTAACCATTAGGGAAATGAAAATTAAGACCATAATGAAATATCTACTGCACACTCAGAACAGTTAAATAAAAAGTGCTAGCAATACCAAATGCAGGTGAGATGCAGAGAAATTGGATTTCTCACACATTACGGGGAGGAATGTAAAATGATACACACCCTCTGGAAAACAATTTCACAATTTCTTTAAAAACTAAACATACATTTACCATATAACACAGCAATTGCATGCTTGGATACTTATCCCAGAGGAAAAACAAAAACTTTCATCCACACCAAAACCTGTACATAATTGCTTATAGCAGCTTTATATTTAGTGGCTCAAAACTGAAAATAACCAAAATGGCCCTCAGTAGATGAATGGTTAAATAAACTGGAATATCCACACCGTGGAATAGCACCCAGCAATAAGACAAATCCAACTATTGATACACATAACTTGGATGTATTGCAAGAACAATATGCTTTTAAAAAACCAACAAAAACAGAAGCCAATCCAAAAGATCATATAAGGTAGAATTCCATTTATACAACATTCCCCAAACAAAAATTTTATAGAGATGGAAAACAGATTAGTGGTTGTCAGGGATAAATATTGTGGGAGGAGGAGGTATTATAACTTTAAAGGATTAGTACAAGGGAGATCATCGTGGATAGAATAGTCCTGTATCTTGATCATGGTGGTGATTACACATATCTGCCCATGTAATAAAATAACATAAAATTGTACACATACATTTTACCAATGTCATATTCCTGGTTTTGATATTGTGCCATGATTATGTAAAATGAAACCATTGGAGGAAACTGGGTGAAGGGTATCTGCAATCTCTCTATACTATATTTGTAAATTCCCGTGAATCTAAAATTATTTCTTTTTTATTAAGTTTTTTAATTTTAATTCCAATATAGTTAACATAGAGTGTTATATTAGCTTCAGGTGTACAATACAGCAATTCTACAATTCTATACATCATTACTTAGTATTCATCATGATAAGTGCACTCTTACTCCCCTTCACCTGTTTCACCCGTCAAGCTTTTAAAATATTGAAGTGAAAAGATAACTTATAAAACTTTGGGGGAAATGAAATAAGTGAACCTAATTGTATAACAAGTAAGTAGCATAATCACACATAGAGATATTATTTCAGGAGACTGTCCAACCAGCAGTTGGACTGCATCTCCTTAGAGAGATATAACCTGAAAATTAAAAGATTAGCCAAACAAAATCTTCAACTGTTTTCAATAAGCGTATGGTTGATGATAGAGTTATTATTTTTCTGAGACAGTTCCGTGTGTCTTGGGGGGATAAGCAAATGTGTTACTGCATTAATACCATTGGGAATTGATATTTTGGGCATACAAGAAGAGAAATAGGCACTTAAGATCAATGCGGTTGAATAAAAACTTGTAGTTCTAAATTTAAGTTGGAAATACCAGTACAAACTCAAGAAAAATTTTATGGTTTACATTATGTTCAATAAAAAGGCATAGAAACAATGAGGAAGTCTACAGCAGAGAATGTTTTCTAAATACCATTTCCCACACTCAGGAATCAAGGTGCCTTATATAGGTGGAACATGATAATATACATACATGGTAAGTATGTGTGTGTGTGTGTATTTATCTGTGTCTGTGTGTGTATTTATACATTATGTGTGTATATATATATAAATATTATACATTATGTGTGTGTATATATATAAATATAAATATATACATGGTAAAGCTAGCATATTTTCCCACCAGAAGGCAAGAAAGCTATGAAGGACGATTGGGATCATGTCAAAAGGACTCAGACATGGCTCCAATTGGCCAAAGATGAGGCCAGTTGAACCTTGATAATGATGATCATGATGATGCCAATGGATTGAAACACATCAAAAATCTTTAAATCCATGAATTCATAATGATAATAGTAAAAATTCATTGTTCCTCCTGATGAAAGTACATAACATAACCTAGAAAGGATTCTTGGTTGGGGATAGCTGAGTAATTGTAAGTAAAGGGGACTGAAAAGTATTTTCCCTTGGGGATGCAATCAGCAAAATGCAGACTGGGGGAATCTCTACAGCACAAATAATGAAGTATTAGCAACAAATAAATTGTGAGGGGAAAAGAAAGGAAGTGGGAGCCTATAGAATAAAGAAATTTATAAGACATGTCAACCAGTAGCAACATATAGACTTGTCAGGATTTGAATTCAGTCTGTAGAAAATATTTATGAGTATTTGAATACTGATTAGGTATTTGATATTATAGGATATTTTGAAAATAGTGTTAATTTTTAACTGTGATAAAGTTATTATAATTAAGAATTTTTTTAAACAGCCTCTTCTTTTGAAGATATGCTATTAATTGTTTATGGATGAAATGATTCAATGTCTGGGATTCACAGAGGAAGGAGGGGTGTGAGGGTAGAAGTGGACAAGGATGTGGAAGAAACAGGATCGACCGTGAGTTATGAGTTGTTGATACTTGGTTCTGGATACATAAGGGTTCATTACACAATCTCTTTCTACTTTTATATGCATTTTTAAATTTCCCATGATGAAAGCATTAAAAATAATTTGGGCCAAATTTAACAGTATTTGGTAATAATAATATACACAGTATCCAGTTATAGCAAAAATCCTAAAGGTGGGTTCACCACCACAGGCTTGGGAAATTGCTGTAGATAAAGTCACAGTGTCACACTGATCTACTGGCCACTGTTTAACCACTGAGGCAATTTAGAGAAAGAATAATTATCCCAGCCCTGATTTGTATTTCTATAGCAATCTTTGCTCCAAAGAACCCATCTCATTCATGCTCCCCACCTTCCCACCAGGCAGGGAGGTGATCTTACCTCCTTCCGCAATGACATATAAAGTTTCAGGTTCCACTGAGTTGCTGCTTTAAAATGCAGCCAGTGGTTGTGTGCTTTAAACACCTCATGAACCTGCAGACCATGGAATCCAGGGACTGATGAGACCCCTGGGAGTCTCAGCCCCTGAACTGAGGAAATGCGGTCAGCAGGACCCCTGTGGAGTCATTAAAAAAAAAATGGCAAGTGCGAGCTGCATGCCTTATTTTTGCATCTGCTGACACCTTCCAGACCCTGGCCATGTCCCATGGTGTTTAGCTTAGCCTGACCGGGCAGCACTAACAAAGTCTTCCTAATCACATTTATTACTTCCCAGCCCAAATTACCCTTTGTCCCCCTCCCATCACCTATTTTCAAACACACTGACACTCCCTCCACCTTTGCCCAGTTGCTACAGTATTCCCAAAGATGCATCCACTTCCCCTGGAGCTCAAGTTTTCTCCAGATGTTGGCAAGCTTACTAAAGGACACAATATTGATAAACCTTGGAGCCCAGTTTGGTGATACTAAGATGTTTAGACCTCTTACTCATGTGGAGCACATCATAATTTTCCGCTATAACAGAATAGCATAGACTGGGTGGCTTGAACAACATTTTGTCTATTTCCCACAGTTCTGGAAACTAGGAAATCCAAGATCAGGGCACTAGCAAGTCCAGTGTCTGGTGAGAGCCCATTTCCTGGCTTGTACATGGTCGCCTTCTCTCTGTGTCCTCACATGGCTGAGAGAGAGAGAGAGAAAGGTCTAGCTCTCTTCCTCTTCTTCTAAGGAAGTGAACCCCATCTTGGGGGCTCCACCCTCATGACCCCATCACCTCCTAAAGCTCCACCTCCAAATACCATCACACTGGAGCTCCAACATATGAATTAAGGGGTGGGGAGGAGTGGATACAAATATTCAGTCCATAGTAACTTGTCTCACTGAAAAAATTATAGCAAATAGTATTATTATCATCATCATTATTATTACTGTATGCACACACATAAAGGAATATATTAATATTAGACATTATTTAATTCTTAAAAATGTAAACCAGAGGCTTGCTGGCTCTTATACTATGTAGAATAGTCTAAACCACCATCTTATGTAGAGTCATTCATTTAATCACTCTTTAGGCAGGTACTCTATGCAAGAGGAAACAGCAGTGTGCAAGACCCGAAAAGTCCTGCTTTTCTACAACACATATTCAGAGATAATTATGTTAAACTCTATAGTGGCAAAATATGATTGTGCAACCTAATAAATATGAACCTTAGTTCACAAACTATAGTGTGTGAGAAACATTACACAAATTTCTTTTTCAATAAATGCATTTTGAGTCTCCATCCCCACCAAGTACGCAAAAGAATTAACCTCAGTCATATGAGGAGTTTCTTCCCATCCTTCTGCAGGCTCAAGTCAGGGTTCCAAGGGTCGGTCGATGAGCTGTGAGCCCACAGCAGGGACCCCAGTGATTCATCCAACCACATACATCACCACTGGAACACCCACTGTCCTGTTTCTGTGTATTGATTTTAATTTTTTTAATATCGCATTAAAATAAGATTCATCTTGATGACAACATTTTTTGGCACTCTCCTTAAGTTTTGCTCTCTAGACAAGTGCCTCACTCACCGCACCCCAGGCACTGAAAGCCAACATCTGAAGGCCCTCCAGCTTTATGGCTGTCACTTTCTCAGGCTCACCAAGGCTCTGGTTGGAGACCCTTGACTCGGGTAAATTTCTGAGAGTTGCTATTTATTTCTCCAAGAGATTTTCTTTCCTTCCAGAGGATCAGTATATTACTTTATTTTTCTCAAACATGTGATGTAATTCACAAAATCATTCCTCCTAAGAAAGTTTTTTCTAATTTCTGGTTTACTGATTAAGCATCTGGAGCCAGACTCAAGGAGTTCATCTGTACCCCATCCTCCCCCCAACTCCCTCAGCTGGTTGCTCTTTCTCCTGTGTCAAGGGCAATGTTTATACTTTTTGGCCTATGGAATTGAGTCAAAGAGGTAACTCAGAGCCAAAACCAGCTAGCTGTGGATAACAATTTATTTCACTCTTGAAACACTGCTAACTGCCCAGTTAACTTCTTCATCCAGAAAATGCTTTTCCTCCAGCTAAGCTAACTGCTTGCTGACGGCAGTAAAAATGTTAGAGCCCATCAGTTACATTGGCTGACACACTCAGGATCAGTGTTACTTGAAGTTTACATTTTAAAAGGCTCATGGGGGAAAAATTCATTCCACTTAGACCATCAAATGTGTTCACTGCATTCTAATTACTCTAGCAACTGCTTTGCAAATAAAAACGTTCAAAACTTACAAATAAAAAATAAACAAGGAAAGGGAATGCATAGCAGTTTCTATACATTGATGAAACTAAATAAATTTTATGTTTAGAGCAAGGTATTTTAAAATAATATACACTTCAAAGAAGAAATACTCTTTTTTTTAAGGATTTTTTTAAAGATATTTTTATTTATTTGACTGAGAGAGAGACAGCCAGAGAGAGAACACAAGCAGAGGGAGTGGGAAGGAGAGAAGCAGACTCCTGCAGAGCAGGGAGCCCGATGGCGGGGCTCGATCCCAGGACTCTGGGATCATGACCCGAGCCGAAGGCAGACACCCAATGACTGAGCCACCCAGGTGCCCCAAGAAGAAATACTCTTAATGAAACAAGCTTTTTCTTAAATAAAATACCTTTTTTTTTTCCTCCAAGAGACTCGGAAAGAGCATTCATAAAACTGTACATCCCTCTTTGAGGGCTATAAATATCCTTAGCATGTGATTATTCAAATAAAATTAGCTTCAGAAACAGAAAGGATAAGAGGATGTTCAAGTACAGAGAGATTAGGTGATCATTCAGCTGTGATTGCTTGTATAGAATTTTTAAATTATTTCTTGCCTTGTCCCAGAAAGGATTTAAGATAACTTAATATAAATCAAAAGGGGAGGCAAAAGAGAAAGAAAAACAACATCTCAGACATAAAATAGGGGCAGGAAAGAAGTTAAAATAGGCCCGTAGAAAAAACTCATCATGAGTACAAGCATATCTAATAAGCTCTGGCTTCACTATTGGCAGAAATGTTTGACTCCTTGGGCGCCTGGGTGGCTCCACTGGTTAAGCGTCTGCCTTCTGTTCAGGTCATGATCTCAGGATGCTGGGATCAAGCCCCTCATCGGGCTCTCTGCTCAGTGGGGAGTCTTTCTCCCTCTCACTCTCCCTCTGTGCTCTCTCTCTCTCAAATAAATAAAATCTTAAAAAAAAAAAAAAGACTCCTAGAAGTGAGATTTGGAAAGGCCCTTATGTTACTCAATGCTCATGGCATGGAAATAGAAGCCCAGAGGAAGCTCATGGTATCCCAGCTGGGTAGAAATTGACCCTCTTGCCCTCCATCTTTTCTCTCCTTTTGCTGCTTCAGCCTCAGATCTTGTCTCTTCTTCATCTGGATGAATCCTCAATGGATCAGCAAGACCGTGGAGATTGAGAGACAATATAACAAAAAGTACTGACAGAAGCTGGTTAATAATCAATTAATCAACAAATACTTTAAGCACTTATTGTTCACCAGTCACTGCATTGATCGTCAGTGTGATAGGGATGGTAATACAAAGAAATACCAAAATGATATGTGAAAGTTAGTAGAACCATCACTTTGCTGCTGGTTCCTATCCCACCGAACAGACAAAATTTTGAAATCCTTGTGGATCCGTTGGTGATCTTTTTTTTCTTGAGATTTTTATTTATTTATTTGAGAGAGAGAGAAAGCACAAGCAGGGGCAGCGGCAGAGGAGAGGGAGAAGCAGGCTTTCTACTGACCAGGGACCCCAAAGTGGGGCTGGATCCCAGGATCCTGGGATCATAACCTGAGCCGAAGGCAGATGCTTAACTGATGAGTCATCCAAGCACCCATCCATTGGTGATCTTTAAATGCTGTTAAATTTTTCTTTTATTATCCTAGAAAGAAAATAAAATGTTCAATCTGAGCATTAAATTTTCATAATTACAACCCAGATAGTCTTAGCACATTTAGTAAGAGACATGCTAGATGTGGGGAAGGAATGCAGATGTTATCATAATTTACTCAAGCAGACCACCTGTCTGCATCACGTGATCCCAGCCTGAAGGAGAGGTGATGAAAACATGTTTTTTAAAGTATCTTACTTTTTCCTTGTAATACATATTCCAAAATTGTGGGAGACCATATATGATCTTGTCCGTTTATAGAAGCAGCAATCACCCAGAAAAAAATAGTCCTCCTGTTGCCATAGTGATAATGATTTACAGAGCCATGCTACCAGAAATCTCATTCAATTGAAAATCAAAGTCCCCAAGTGGCAATAAGCTGAGAAAACTGTAATATCAGGTAGGATGATGAGGAAGTTGTAAATTTTAAGACACAGCAAGGTCCCTGGACAAGAAGTGAGTGCTAAATTCCCTCCACCTCAGGTCACAGGCAAGGTGAACACACTCACAAAAGTCCTGTGTTAGAGATCAGATAACTTCAACAGCTGAAAAATGTATCTGCTCCATTTTTTAAAAAGATGTTTCTAGGAAAGTGGTGAAAAGGCAAAGACATACTGGCATGACAATGAAGTTGATCTTCTACAGAATTGACTTGCTTAATCAAATGGTATCACCTCAGAATGTGGACATGATGTATTTCATATGGTTAATAGTTGTGGTATATGGATTTATTAATACCAGATAAAGAAGAGGGTATTACCATTCAGGCCACCACTGTGGACCAAGTGAATGATGCTCCTTGGAGGTGTATAGTGTGGTGGCCTTTCTGCCCAGCACATCTCCAAGATGTGAGGTTGCTTCCCCACCACCATGTTGATATCATGTGACTCCCACTCCCGTGGCCCTTGACGAGTACCTGATCCTGAGGTAAGAAGGTGAGAGTCAGCATACAGCAGAATAGTAACACATGGACTTGGAAGCTGCTGGTGGACCTTCCATCCATCTAGTCAACTGAGGAACAGAGAGGGTCCTTCTGCAGTGTGAGATTCTTGAATAAAAGCAGAGAAGTAGGCAAGAAATGGAGAGCTTTTCATATTCCCTGTTCCCATCTTGTTAAAAAAAAAAAAAGTATTTATCTCAGGGCGCCTGGGTGGCTCAGTCAGTTAAGTGTCCAACTCTTGATTTTGGCTCAGGTCATGATCTCAGGGTCCTGGGATCGAGCCCCACCTCTGGCTCCACTCTCACCAGGGAGTCTGCTTGAGATTCTTTCTCTCCCTCTCCTTCTGGCTCCCCATCCCCTGTGCACACTCTCTCTCTTAAAAAAAAATTAATTAAAAAAAATTTTTTTAAGTCTTCATCTCTTCTTTCTCCTTTTTTCCTTTGCCCCTAGGGAAGTTCCACCAATGTTGGCATTTTCTATTACCTGGCCACATCTCATGATGGTGCCTGTCTAGTGGAATATATGACATTTCCCTTAGTTACACTTGTCCAGTTTCAGGTTTAACTCTTAGTGGCTGGCTGCCCACATCAACTTCCTGATATTTCTCAGTAAAAATAATACTGTCTGCTTATACTGTTGAGCTCTTACTATGTGCTGCACACTGTTCCAAGTACTTTATAATTATTAATTGATTCATTCAATTAGTCCTCACAGTAACCCTATTACAGCTGGGGGAAGTGAGGAAGTGAGTGGTTAAGCCATTTCCTCAAGGTCATATCACAGGTCAGTTGTGGAGCAGGTATTTGACTCCAGACAGTCCGGTTCTGGAGCCCAAGCCCACAACGACAGGCAAACATAGCCTCCCTGCAGATTTAAGTCTGCATGAACACTGAAAGGCAATCAACAATATCCCCCAGGAGATGTCACACTTTGAAGTGTTCCTGGCTTATGGAGAGGCAGCTTTGGACAGTTTTAACTATTTCCAGTGATGTGCATGCACACACACACATGCACACACAATACACATATGTAAGTATGCAAACAGATATGTGCACACACACATAGGCATGCACACACGCACACAAACATACACACACCCCCTCAACATATGGCCAGAGTTGAACTGAGTGGTCACGTCAACTTGAGGAAACCATTAACACTCTGAGTCTGGAGACCAAGACAAACCCAGTCTGGGACAAACTCCTCCACAAATCTTAGTATCAAGGTTAGGTGAACTACTTTTAACTGCACTAATGAATGGACTGGACCTTGAAGGATGATAAGACTTTAAGAGGTTTTTTCCTTTTTTTTTTTTTTTTTTTTTTAGCACAAACACATTTATTTCCTAACCAAAGGGATGATCCTAATTAAATCAACACTTTGAAATAGTTGAGTATAAAATGTTTGTTATAAAAATAATTGGACATAGGAAAGGAGGAAAAAAAGCAGTATAGAGATTTGCTCACTGAACTGAGCTCGTTCAACCTCACAGCTAATTCCTGTCCAAAAGGATGATGGAATTTTTACTCTACTTGTTCATAGACCCAAGTGACAGGTGACATTGTTCATGACACATTCCACCACTAATTTCCCATCTTCCAATTTTCTTGTTATTGTGCTTTCCTTCCCATTCCATTCCTGATGTTGAACCAATGCACCATCTGTGAAGTTGCAGAGTTTTTCTGCCATCAGCTGTAGTTTCTTCAAACTTCCCTTCCTAATGAAAACTATGCTATTTTTAAAGTGCTCTCAGTGTTTATGGTGAGGTGTTTGCCATCAGAAGAGATGATACAATCTGATTTGGCCATGGCACCCACTTTTTGCAGAGCCATTCCCACTCCAACTTCCTTCAAAGCCTTTGCTCTCCACCATCTTCCTACCAGCTGCTGAATGGGGCCACTTTGGGCATGGGCGGGTGGGCATGCAGAGCCAGCAGAACAGAATGGGGCGTGGGGAGTGTGGCTTACTGCTTTTATTATTTTTAATGGAGGATCAATCCTATTTCAGAAAAGCCTCTTGCTTTGAAATCAGAGTTGCCAGTTGTTGAGCCTCATGCCCATGAAAGATGGAAGATGGAAGGCAGGCTCCAGGAACTGCATGTGGGTTCTGGTATGTGCAAGTGCCCACGAACGCAGTGTAACTAACTATCACTACAACTTACAGGGAAATGCACTGCATTTCAGATGTATCCGGTCTACAGAAATCACAGGTTCATACAGAAATGAGGTTTGCAACCAGAAACGTAAAAGGTGTAGGAGGTAAAGTGAGCTTTGACAAGGAAGTGTTACATTTTCTCCTTAGAGTTATTGGAAATAAACAGCTTCCCATCTAATGTAGCATTCTCGTCACCTTTACCGAATGCCTCCAATTACTCTTTTGTGCTAATGCTATTGACATGCTGATATTTTTATTGATGTGTTGTTGACAGACAATATATTAGTTTCAGGTGTATAACATAGTGATTCAACATTTATATACATTATGAAGTATAAAGTGATAAATCTAGCTACCATCTTGACATGCTAATTTTCATATCTTGTATGATCTTGAAAATGAGAACATAACATTTACCATCCCCCAAAATTCTCTTATTCCCTCAGCCCTATATACAGAGAGTTAAAGAAATAATATAAATACAAGTTGTTACTTATCCTCAACTCTACTGTTCCTAATTTGTACACTACTTTGAGAATGATTTGTCTAAACTCTTGGATGGGATCAATGAGCCACTAATGGCCAACCAAAGACTTCCAGTAGTCTTTGTTGCCCTCATTGTCTTCTGTCACCTTGTGTACAGGAAATTGAGGATTTTCCTCCAGAGCTGCAGTATTTTTCCAAGTGTACAATGCCACAGGAGCTTTCCATCCCTGTAATTTTTATCTGTGAGCTTGATCAAGAGGATTTCACCAGTTTCCAGACTTTTAAAGTCTAGTTTTCCCTCTCTCTCCCAGATTAACAAATGCGGGCAATTAAGAATAAACAGTAAACAGAAAATCCAGAAATGCTAAACAAGAGAAAAAAACTGTTTAAAAAATTAACTCTAAATACATTAGAACAGAGATTGCCAAAACTCTACTGCCTTCCACAGATTGTGTGGGTTTTTCAGATAGTCACACATGGGATTTTCATTGGAAAGCCAAGGAGACACTCACAGATCATAGCCCACTTTTCCGTCTCTGCCATCATGACAGAAAGTAAATGTTGCACAGCAGGCAGCAGGAGGAAGCACCAAAGTCTCCAGAGAATGGTGAGTAATCTCTGTCTGAGAGGATGACAGCAACCACTTTAAAAGGCTAATCTAAATTTATGAGCCTTCACCCTTTGCCCGTTCTCTGAATGTTGATTCCAGAAGATGTGCCCCAGAGATGTGTAGCTATTGAGCTTCCTAGCTGGGTGTAGAAAGGTCAAAGTATTTATGGCAGGAAAAAAGGCTCTTGGGATAAAGCTGACTTAGAAATTACATGTTGGCATTCTTTAAGTTTAGCCAGATAAAAACTTCTGGAATTTGGATAGAGATGTAGTTCCACCTGGTTTCTTTTTCTAAGCCCCAGTTAATATTTTGTAGCCTGAACAAGGTCATTGGGAGTTATTGAATCTATCAAGCAATCTCCCCTCCTGAGTGAATGGGGAGATCATTCTGGAAGAACCACAGAAGGGAGTTTGCAAAAATTACAGGGAGGTTTAGGAGATAAGGTACTGAAAAACAGACCTGATAATTTTCTAATCACTTATAGGAGACAAGCACCTATAGGTAGCTACTGATTATGGAACTTCCCAGGTGGGAAATTGGTGTCTGTCTTCCTATATTTGCATAAACCAGTTGACATACAGTCTTCTCATGTGTACAAAGGACATGAACTATTCATCCCTCCCACTATATTTTACATCTCACTAATGTAATTCTCCCTCCAGGTTTTAAGATGAAAAACCTGCCCAGAGTCACCAAGTCAATTTCATTTTCTTAATTTCAATTTCATGAATCCCTAAACTCCAAATAAATACTTTTAAATTTCTGATGAGAAATATATAATTAGGAATCATCATTCTGATCATTTTAAGACTATCTGAAAGACTCAGAGACCCTTACTTACATGTCTTTCCTTATCCTGATTTTATAGAAGAAAAAATAAACATCAATTTTCAGGCATAAGGAAGTGACTTCAAAAACTCTAAATAGTCCAAGTAGTTGACAACAGGTAAAGACTTGGAAGATCCAAAATAGCAGATAAGTTTTTTAAATATATTTACCTTTGTATTTCATTAAGATTAATTATTTTAAATCAGTGTGTATAACACATGTAATATGATAAAACTATTCAAATTACATTGTAAATCCCTTAGTACCTATGGGCTAGTTAGTAAGACAACATGAATAAACAGAGAAGGGAAAAAAGTTTCTCAACTTTGGAGAAAACTCCACTGAAATGTTTTTCCCTTTATTATCCAAAAATGAGCATAGGCTGTGGAGAAAATGCTATTAAACAGCAACCCAACAAATACTAGCAAATACCGTGGCACCATTTCAGAATTTTAGCCAAAAAAAAAAGAAGAAAAATTCTTATGAGAGATAGCAAAAGTAAATTTTTTTTTTTGTAATTTAGGAAAACAATATTAATATGCTTGCTTGGATAGCATAAACCATTGCAGCCTAAACAACAATCCTGTGTGAGAAGCAGATTCTATAACATCCTCAGAGTGGTTGCTGCTTTGCGGGGAGCACAGAGCTCAAAGTGCCCAGGCTAGGACTCAACACCAAAGCCTAGGACTTTGAGTCTAGTGATGGTGTGTTTGTATTCTCATGATGTCAAGAACATTATCCTTCTCAACCAAGACATTCCTATAAGAACATTAAAAGACTGTGGAAAAGTTAAGGTACTCTGCTGCTCCTGTTCCATTTCTTTGTCCTGATTATGTTTTCTTCACCTGTGGACCTCAAAAGTAAAACGACCAGTAGTTTTACCAGCAAAATGGGCTTATTTGGAAATAGTAGAGGAATAGCAATTCAGGACATCAAGCTATGGCAAGCCATAGGCAAGTCTGGAAATCCAAGGATAAAAACATTATTTTTTTAAAGATTTGTGTATTTATTTTAGAAAGAGGGTGCTCATGAATCGCAAAGGGAGAGAATCTTCAAGCAGAGCCCCCGCTGAGCACAGAGCTCAGTCTCATGACTCACGAGCTCATGATCTCAGCTGAAACCAAAAGTCAGACTTAACTGACTGAACTACCCAGGTGCCCTGGAAAGGAATATTATAGAAGAGGAAAGAAGGACGTTGGGAGGTGGTACTTTGAATGGAAGTCCATTGGAGGAGAGAGAGAGTTCCAGGTGGTGAAGATTTCTCATTAGCTGAGTTATGGTATTTTCTTATTGGCTGAGCTTGTCACTGGGCAGGGAGAAATTCTTCTTTCTTCCTTCTGAAGTAATAAAGTAGGCTTCTTCTTGCTAGTAATGCAAGGTATATCTCTTCCTGCTGGAGTCTGCAATGGACAGACCAAGCACTCCCTCTTCTGGCCTCCAGATGCTATTTTAAATGGTTTATTCAGTTTCACACATCCAAGCTCTATGCTCCTGGCATAAAGATAAATCAAATGAATAGCTTTCATTGAAATTGTGGTGAGAAATAACATGTCTGCAAGCCATTAAACATTGCCTTAAGTTTGGGTGCATTTCTGAAAACTTTTGTGAGTTTGAAGGATTACAAAGTTCTTACCTCAGTTCCCCCAAATCAAGACAAACTGTCAGCATAAATCTCTCCCCACTAAAAGGTTTTACGTGTGGAGTGAATTTGTTCTCACACCCATTTCACTCTGCTTGAACCATCAGTTTCATATTTCTTTCAATGTAGTTTCACTCTTGGAGGGCAAAAGACAGAACAAAAGACAAGGCAGATGATGCAAATCCCCAAGATGCCCCAGCATCTTGTACATGTCTGGTGCTCCCTCTCCTGCTCCACCCCTATCATGGTGAAATGTGCAGTTGACACTCACCACAGGCCACCAAGTAGACCTCTGTTCTCTGCCAAGTTGGCCAGCCCTGCCGGGACATGAAGGAAATACAATCAAGTCCTTCAAGAAAGTGGGATGAGCAGGAAATGTCTCGTGTGCCCCCAGAGAAAGCTGCAGCCACCACCACCATAGGCACATCCCGGGGGAGAGCTGACAAAGGTTTGTCCAAAAGCAACTAGAAAAGACAGTCAATGAGATTTTATTGAGATTGGATTAAGCTAGATTTTAATCCACTCTCAAATACCACTCTGCTTCTGAGTTGACACGAGCACTTCACTCACTGCTATTACACAAAATCCCGAGCCCTCTGAAGCAGGAGGTAAGGGAGGCATAGTGAGAGATTGCTTATTATCTCTGTGGGAAAAAACAAAGGTGGAAGATGGCTGATGGTCCTTGTCTCCAAGATGGCGGAATCTGTCCTCTTCTTACCCCTCAAGTTCAATTGTTGCAGTAGATAGCATATGTAATTTAGCATTTTTGAACAGCAGTTGGCAGAGCACACAAGATCAGGTCTCATAATGCAAATTTGCCTAGGTTCATGACCTCAGCCTCCAGGCAACCTATTGTTTCAGAAAAACCTTTCTCAGCTCTAGAAAAGGGTGATGACTTCTTGGGTTGCATCCAGATACCTCTTTTATCATTTTTCGGCTTCCTGATCCCAGGGTCAGCCCTCTCCTCAGTCACTATCTCTTCCACCCATAAAGCAGTCTTAACCCAGCTAAGCTCTACTTTTGAGGATCTTGCAGGAAAACTCTACAACAGCTGCTTTAAAAGGAGGGAAATGTCAGCAAATCGTGACTTAGAGAAAATTTTTACAGTTTAGGATTGTAGACAGTTTTTGCACCCAGAGATGCTAAGGAAGAAAGGGCAAAAGGACCCAGGGAAAGAACTGCAGGAAAGGATTTTCACTGGCTGACTCCTCCAAGCCCTTTGTTTATTAAACTGACACCCAACTCAAGCTGTCACATGGACTTGCTCCTTCAATGCCCATGGGTTCTTCAGAGTGCTTTCCTGCTACGGGATGCTACTACAGAAAGTGCAGAGCAACAGCTTCATAAAATCAAGCATTCTAAAGTGAGGAGGGGATTTCAAGATCATCTATTCATTCTTCATTGTAGTGCCAGGAAAACTGAGGCCAAGAGGGACTTGTCCAAAGTCACAGAATTCATTAGAACAGACTACTGACATGCCTTTCACCTTTACCAGAGGAGTTGGAAGAACCTCCCTGACCATCTAAACATTGCCAAATGAAATTGATTTCAATGGAGCTTTAGCTCAGATAGAACTTCCAGCAGCAACATGGTAGCACCTGGGAGAAACAGAGCGAAACCCAGACCCTGTGATCACACCCTTGCCTGCCAAAGTCAGCCAGATTCTCAGAAAGTCAGACAAGAGTAGAACCTGGAAGATAGCCCCTGTTTTTTGTTTTTGTTTTTGTCTTTTCATTTTTTTTGGACCCCCACTGTTTGACCTGTTTTCCTGAAATAGGCTGCATTTTACCTCTATCCTTTTTACTTCTCCACAGTGAATTCATTGAGGCCTTTGACTGGATCTCTGCAGCTGTCCTTGAACACTTAACACAGAAGTGTTGTGGAAGGAGACAATGCTGTGTGTGACTCTGGGACACCTTTGTGTTTTGGGCAGTGTCCTGACTCCAGAATCCGAAAATGAGTGACACCTGAAGATTCAAAGCAGCTCCAGGAGAGGGGCAAATGTGACTAGAAGGAAAAATGGGCCAGCTGAGAACAACCCAAGAAAATAGGGAGTGTTCTGTGCTCTGTTGAAATATGGGGCTACGGAGACTATAACAGATGTCTCCAAAACGCTTTATGGCTGGTAATGGGAAGCTATTTCTCATGCCACTGAGAAAAAGAGATGTGAAGAGAAATAGGAACTGAGATAAAGAAGGAACAAGGACTGAAGTGGGAGCTTTATGCCTTTATCTATTACAGGGGTCTTAAAACTGACTACTATCCTGATTTTTAAAACCTTGGCTCTCTAAGGGTCCATGACCATGGTGTCTCAGAGATGCAGGAGGTCAAGTTCTCAGCCACACTGTTCCCACCCACACCAGAGATCCTGCCCAGGCTCTGCAGCTCAACAACAAAAGGGCCTTGTAGAAGCCACGTCAGTTTAATCGGTTCTCTTGTTCATCATGTGAACTTAGTCTCTCCCTCTCAATCTCTCTCTCTCTCTCTCTCTCTCTCTCTCACACACACACACACACACACACACACACACACACACACACACACACCATTCCCTGGTAAGAAAACTGCATAAGAACAGAATAAATAATATTTTCCTTAATTATATTTTTTAGTGTACAGGGAAAAAAGATAAGATTGGAGCACTTTTATCTCCAATAAGTGGCTTTATAGTCAAAATAAAAATGACATGACTGAATGAATGAATTACAAGTAAATTGCCAAAAACTTAACTAAAAAGATGCCATCCCAAAAATCCAGGAGTCAAGATTATGAGTTTAGATAACTCCATTGGGCATCAATCCACATAGCCATAAGAAAGTGCACAGGAATTGAAAACCCAAAGTCTCACAAGCCAAGCTGGAATATTCTTGGAGAAATTTAAGCAGTGGTAAGAAGAAAAGTTAGAAAGATCTAAGCCCAATCAGCCTTGGTTACTTCCCTGAGGAGCCCAATTCACCAAGCTTGCACACCCTCAGGAGGAGCACTGACATCATGCCCAGAACCCAATGAGGGAAAATGCACTTAACAGCGTTGCTCTGGACCATTCTCCTGCTGAGCTAAATTATACTCACCTGTCCAGTTCCAAAGAAAGACTCACCTTTTCCAAAAGTGTTTCTGTGTGTGTTGAACCTTCTTTCCTGAAGCCCCTATGAACACATGAACTCAGAATATTCTTTATGTTTTATGTAATATTTGCTGTTGCAAATCTCATCTCCTCAAGTTCTCTTGAAAGGCAGTAACCAAGTGTTATGTTTCTTGTGTATCTTCTACCATATCTAGCAAGGCATTGGGCCATGAAGTCTCAGTAAACACTCACCAAAAGGATGAGGAGGCCAAAACAGGAAAGCTTAATAGGTGAGACACAGAACAGAAGACAGGGGCCATTACAACTAGGAATGGCACTTGGGGGTGCTTGGGAAAGAAACAGAAGGACCCAGTGAGTAAATATGGAAGGAATTTGAGAGGAAACATGGACTACAGGCCATGTATGGAAAGCTTAGTCTGTGCCCAGCACAAGTGCAAAGCTATCATATGTTATAACTCATTTAATCCTCACAGCAACTCTATAAGGTGAATACACTAAGACAGAGTGAGCTCAGTTAGCTTGCATGAGATGGAACAGCTAAGTGGTGTGAGAGCCACAGTTCAAACTCAAGCATTCCTAGGGCCCTTGCACTTTATCAATATGCTCCACCATCCCTTGGGAAAGAATAAGGGAGAGAAGCTGTGGGTATCCAAACCAATTTTTGCTGCAATGCCTGATCACTGACAGAGTTCATAGCAAATCTTAAAATATTTTTACTCAGCCAGAAAGATGTACAAGCATAGAGAATCAAATACAGTTTGTTTTTCTTCATTCTCCTTACAAATAGAGAACGGAGTGAAAACATGCATGCACGCATGGAAGGGAAGCCCAAGTGCTTCCTGAGCCCACGTCACACCCTCTCAACCCCCCTCGGGTTTCAGTCACAGCTCCTGTGGCACAGACCGCATCCCATTTCCAGTCCAAGCTGCAGCGTCACTCTGCTTTTCTCCCTGAGATCCCCCAAAGCCTTGGAAGCCAGGTCAGCAGCAGCAGGCCCAGGGATGTTCACGCCCCCAGGAAAAACTCTCATTTCTGAGTTAATTGCCTTCCCCTCCAGACAAGAGGATCCCAAGGGGATTATATTCTAGGTGCCCTGAGCAATAACCAGCTCAATAATAAACACTTTATTGAATATACTTCTGTCCCTGCCTCATTCTCCCTGCCTCTGATGCCTGCTTTCTAGGATAGCTTCATGAGCTGATAACTATAGCAGACCAAGAAAGCAGAAGCTCAGAATGGGCTTCGGGAACTGGACCATTCACCAGTCAGTAGGTGACAAGTGGTCAATATAACTTCTGACATTATGGAGCTTGACAATGACTGAGCCTCTCACCTGACCGGACTGGGAGGGGTACAGGGGAAGGGAAAGCACTGGTCTAGACAGGAGCCTTCGCACTGGTACAGGAGTACATGTGTATATTGTAGAATTGACTGGCTTTTGTTACCTGCTGGTAGGGCTGGGATTTGGGTGAGGCAAGCTGAAAATTTAAGGGGGCATCAAAATACTCACTAATCAAATTAAATAATAGTTTAATTCATTTTAGTTCTATCATGATTTAACATTTTTATATTTTATTCATTATGTATGGTTTGCATTGATTTTCATTTTTTTAATGCAGTTGACCCTTGAACAATGCAGGCGTTAGGGGTGCCAACCACCCACGCAGTCAAAAATCCATGTGTAACTTTTGACTCCCCCAAAACTTAACTACTAATAGCCTATTGTTGATGAGAAGCCTTAATGATAACATAAACAGTCAATTAACACGTTTTATATGTTATATGTATCACACACTATAGTCTTACAATAAAGTAAGCTAGAGAAAAGAAAATGTTATTAAGAAAATAATAAGGAAGACAAAAACATTTACAGTACTGTAGTGTATTTATGGAAAAAATCCACATATAACTACTTATATAATAAGTAAGTGCATATAACCACCCATGCAGTGCAAGGCCATGTTGCTCAAGGGTTAACTGTATTGCATTAAAATATTATTTTCTTTGGCTACTAAAGTTTTTTGGCACCCCCTTAAATTTTGCACCAGAGGTGAATGCCTCACCTGCCTCACCTGCCTCACCCTAATTCTGGCCTTGCCTGTCCTAGAAGCCTTGAAGAAAGGCTCAAGTTGACCAACATTAAGCCAGAGCATTCTGTGAAAGCTAAAAGGCCCCATGCCATCTTCATATCCTATAGTCCATGAGCAAACTGTACTGAGAGGTTTGGCTCAGGATTGTCATGAGAATGGTAGAACTTCCAAGGAGAATGAGTGAGCACTGATAGGTCTCCAGTCTTAAAGAAAAAGTGGGACCCTGAGTCAAAGGATGGGTCTTGAAGAGTCAGATGCCCCTAAATCCCCCAGGTCAGCTGAGTCCCCCTGCCCTTCCTTTTTGTTGGAGAAGAATCTAGAAGGCATCATCCCCTGCTGAAGACATGCCAAGACCTCACATGTGGCAGAGGTAAAGTGACACCAGCCTATCACTGCATCTCTGACTTGCCTCCAAAACAATAATAAGGGTCAGGTGAGTGAAGAGGAAACAGATACCTCACCACAAAGTGCCAAATCTTACTGATACCTACTGGAAGGAGCCAGAGGAGCACACGTATAGGCATGAGTGTTGAGGGTGTTGGAGGGAGGGAGAGGATATGGGGTTGGACAGGAGAGAGTTTATTCACATGGAAAATTTCTCTTGAGGTTCAGGATTTAATAGTCTGGCAAGGATGACTGGGGCTGATCCTATGGAGCTGGCAGGATGGCTCCCTGAAAGTGTACCTCATGACACCTACAGTGGATAAGAGGCAGAGGCCAGATCCACCTTGGTAGGGTGTTGCAGAAGGGATGAGAAACTCAAGGAGGAAGGTATGTTCAAATGGCTTTATCATATGAAATCAGAGAACCCATCACCTAGAGTCCCTTCACTTGAAGAGATGCTCTAGTGAGAGGAAACCAGCATTCGAGAAGCTCAGTGTCCCCTGTAATTTAGGGCTGACATTAGAAGATGTCACCATGAGAGTGGGTTACCTAGTGTCAGCAGGGACAAAAGGAGTCCTGATTTAAGAGAGGCCAGGAGACAAAATTTAATTATCAGTGGACATCAAGGTAGATATAATTACTATAATAAGTATCAAATCCAGAACTGCAAACAAGGCACCTTGTTCTACAGGAATTTATCAGAAGGGCAAATAGACCCACCCTTATGTTTCTTCATGTGAGATGACCCAACAGTCAACCTGAGTATTATTTGACTTATATAGTTGATGTCAACTGTTGCAATTGAAAGTCATAATCCTTCACAAAGGCTCCAGACATGAGCCATTTCTCAGACCTGAAGTCCCTGAGAAAGAACCCTGTCAAGTCCCCACAAGAATATGCAATGAGAATTTAAGTTTTCTCCAAAGAGACCTGGCATCATTTACCAGATTTCCTGAACTGGGGAGACAGAGAATATCCAGATCTTTCAAAGTTACTGGATTAGGTGTCAGTGTTTAGGTGACCAAATTAGACAAAATGCCATAATGACAAACCAGATCATCAAATTGCAGATTCAGTGGGTCTGTCAACCCACCTAGTGATCATGTCCCTGGACCCCAAGTGCATTCTGAGATGGATATTAGCAGCTGACAGAACCCTCACAGTGGTTTTCTGGAAGGTAGGGTAAGACACTATGGTAGGAGAAGTCAAATAGAGGCTACTGAAACTGCCCCCTCCCAGCCAACACAGTAAACCAGAAACAATATTCTGATTGACAGTCCCCACATTCAATTCACCTGCATGACCCCTGCAAAGAGCCAGATACAGTAAGATGGACATTGGCATGCTCCCATTAACCAATAGCCCTCATCACTGCTGCTAGGTCAGACATGGCATATTTACTCAAACAAAGAATACAGTCTCTGGCAGTTGGTATGTAGCTATGGTCAGGATGAATGCACTCTTTTCAATCTTCATCACTAAAGAGGACCCAAGTCGGCTGATATTCATGGGAATACTAGCAGGACCATTCAGTCTCTTGCCTGGCTCTATGTTAACTCTCCTAGCCTGCCCCAAATAGTTCACAGGGCTCTGGATCACCTGACAGTCCACAGAATTTCAAAGACCCACTACACAAGTGGCTTTATGTTGACTGTACATGGTGCAGAGAAGTGGCAAGTACACACAAAGGCACTGATAAGAAATATGTATCCCATAGCATGAGAAGTAACTCTTAAAAGGGGCCCACCACATCAGTGATGCTTTCAGGGGTCCAGTGGTCTGGGGGAACAGTCAAGGAGAGAGCATTGCACCCCCACCACTAAAAAAGATGTATAGCACTTGATTTAGATTTTGGAGGCACGGTATACTATACTGGGAATTCTGTATGTCAGATATCTCAGAAGGCTACCAGAGCAAGTGAGGGTTCCACAGCAACTCCAGGCTCCAGGGCAAGCTCCAGGACAAGGCATGACCTGGCCTGTCCAAAGGGGCCAGAGGTTTCCATGGTAGGGTAGGAGACCATGTGGAATCTCTAGCCAGCCCAGTAGGAGAACTGCAACATAGACTCCAATTTTCTGGAACAAGACCATGCAGAGGATTAACTCACCCTTTGGAAAGTAGCTCCTATGCATTACTGAATCCTAGTAAAGAGTGAGACTCTATTCACCAGACATTGTGTTACTGTATCACCCTAGTTGCCCATAATGAGCTCAGTATTCTTGATCCATGTGTCTCAGTTATCTATTACTATATACCAAACCCCTCAAAAGTAAGCAGCCCAAACTATCTTATCTGTCACGATTCCATTGGTCAGAGTAGTTGATTTTTTTTGTATTGAGGCTCATGGTTCCCAAAAGCACAAAGTAGAAGATGGTAGGCTCTGATGATCCATATTGCAGGTAAACCCCCTCCCAAGGTATCTAAATGTTCCAATCCAGACTCAAGCTCCAGGTCTGGGATCTCATCTAAATTGGGTCCAGGTGCAGAGGAGGCTCTCCAGAAGCAGTTCCTCTTGATTGGAAGACCTGTGAACTCAAGAGACAAGCTATCACCCCATAGGCACCCGAAATGCAAAGATGGGGCCAGGAGAGAAAAACAAGACACTCCCAATGAAAAAGAAAGTTAACAGAAGACACAAAGCAATCACTGGTCATCTATATCCATTGTGAAACCCAGCTGGGCACAAGGTCTGGGATTAGAGTCATAAGGATGGGCCCTCAGGACTTCAGGGCACAAGTACGTGGGCCTTTGTGTTCTCACATCAATGCCCACCAGACAGCATGTGTCTCAGAGGGGACAACAACAGCATGGACAGATAACTCACCCAGGAGATGTCAGTTTCCATCCCCAACACCCAGTGGCTGGAAGGTGGCCCATTAATGGAGCAGCTATGGTGGCAGGAGGGGGACTGCTCATTGGCCCAATTGCATGGCCTCCACTCACTATAGCTCTTCCACACACCCAGTCTGCCAGCATAGTTCCCTTGAGCAGACCAGGCAGCTACTGGTAATTAATCTGCTACTAGGTTAACATGCTGAATTTTTTCCACCTTGGAGATAATAGCAATGCATCCTTACAATGTTGACTCTAGACATTGGATTCCTTTCCCTGAATGCTGTTTTGTAGGCAGTACCATGATCTGAAGATTTATGGAGTGCCCCTTTATCAATATCAACTCAGAATAAGAGGTTGGTCCAATTTATAGGGAAGGAGGTGTGGCAAGAATCTCATAGTGCATCACTCTTAAGCAGTCAACTGAACTGGTCTCCCACTTCCGTTGATCATATCAATGCCATGTTTTCTCCTAAATAAAAGTGATACTTTCCCTTCCCAGCCTAAAATGCTTTGATAGTTTCCCAAAGATTCCAGGATATGGGCCAAACTTCTCAGGATGTTACATAAGGTCTTTTATAACCCAGCACCAAACTCCTTCTCAGCCTCATCTTCTGATGTGTCCAGCACGTTCATTCACCACTACCTTCATTCACCAAAAGCCACATTGAACCCACCCTGTTCTCTGAAAGCATCTGCCTTCTTAGGCCATAGCATTTGCATTTGCTACTCCTCTTTGGCGTATCTTTGCTTTAGCTCTCCTAAACACCCCCACCACCACCACACCTCCCCTAAGATTCCTGCATACCATGGCTATGTAACAAATCACCACAAATTTAGCAGCTTAAAAGAGCATTTATAAACTCCCAGTTTCTGTGAACAGGAATGCAGGCACAGTGTACCGGTGTCCTCTGGCTCAGGGTCTTTCACAGGCTGCAACAAGGTGCCAGCTTTTGGCTCTAGAAAATTCTCCCTGGGAGCAGCAGCTGTCCCATCTGGTAGGGTGTTGTGGTCTCGGGTAAACATGCTGGGAGCAGAAACCAGAAAGAAACACAAGAAGCTGGAAAACTGTCACTTACTTGATCAAGAACTCCTAAGTACCTAGAAGATTCTCTAATATCCCAGCTGCCGAATCAATTCTCAAAACTCGCCCCCCAAAAGAAAATTCATTTGATAGGATACATTCAGTTGCATCAAAGGCAGTCTCTTGGGTGGCTCAGTCAGTTAAGCGCCTGACTTTTGTTTTTGGCTGAGGTCCTGATCTCAGGGTGTGAGATCAAGTCCCTCATTGGGCTCAGCACTCAGCATGGAGTCTGCTTGAGATTCTCTCTCCCTCTCCCTCCCCCTCTACCCCTCCCACTTGTGTTCTCTCTCTCTCTCAAATAAATAAATCTTTTTTTAAAAAGAAAAAAAAGGCCGTCTCTTGCTGCAGAAATGCCTAATTATATGCAAAATTCTGGAACCATTGACTTACTCTATTTAGCCAGTGGGGCATGGGATCACTGTAGGGAACAGAAGAACGGAAGACAGCCCACAACACTACTGTTGTGATGTACGTAGTCTTCTGCCTATGAGTTCTATCTGATAGAATTGAATGGTTTATTATTCAATTTTAGAGGATTTAGAGGAAAATCTTGTTTCATATAAAATGCCTTCAGGTGTCACTAGATCATCTGTTAAGATTCATTCAAAAAAAAAAGAAGATAGCAGGAGGGGAAGAATGAAGGGGGGAAATGAGATGGGGAGACGAACCATGAGAGACTATGGAACTCTGAGAAACAAACTGAGGATTCTGGGTGAGGGGGGAGATGGGTCAGCCTGGTGATGGGTATTAAAGAGGGCCCATATTGAATGGAGCACTGGGTGTTATACGCAAACAAGGAATCATGGAATACTACATCAAAAACTAATGATGTAATGTATGGTGATTAACATAACATAATAATAAAAAAAGAAAAAAGAAATAAAAATAAAATAAAAAGACTTCTATCTTCATGAGAAAAAAAGAGAGAAAAAAAAAAAGATTCATTCCTTTCAAACATATTTACTGAGCACCTGCTTGGCCCAAGGGGTGGCTCTATCCTGAGCACAGAACTGGTCTTCTTCACCTCCCCCTTCATGAAGTGGCATGTGGTATGAAGCACTAGAAAGTGCTGCAGATGGCCCTGGTGAATGCCCACTAACAAACGGCAGGACTCTAATTTGCTTAGTTAGTCCCAATAGATGATCCCAGGGTTTGTTTCCACTACTGAGAGCAAGTAAATAGAATAGTCTTTTTAATCCTTTTTAACCACTTTAAAATATGACTATTACTAACTTGCAGTAAGTAGGTTAACTCCCTCCAGGCAGGTACTTAAAGACAAGCATAATACCCACACCAGGCTGGAAGAAAGCAAGCTTGCCCTTTCTTCAGAAATGCCATTTCACTGGAAATAACTGAAATTGCTTTCTCCCTCAGGAATTAATAAAATGGATTTGTATGAATTCAAATAAAGTATCTGGATTGGCAGACTCTAGACGCTTGCCCAGTGGAGAGGCAGGAGGCACCCGCACAGTGTAGTGCTCACACCAGAGTGAACTTGATGACAGGGTAGAAAGGACAAAGGACAGTGCCCAGCAGAGCTGCCAGCCCATGGTGAACTCTCAGAAGTGTTCATTGCCCAAGAGACTCTGGCACCAGTGGCATGCACACGTCACTGACTTGCTCTCAAGGGAGAATCCTAGCATCACAAGGAGAACCATGGGGTCCATTTCCACTGAGCTGGAAGGGGGACCTCCACTTTGTACCTCCAAACCCCCACCCTGCAGCTCTGGAAACATCCATGTAAAAAAGACGAGGCTGCTGAGACTAAACACCTCAAAGGTCTAGGAACCCGGCAAATGTCTGTGGATACACAGTGCTTGATGAATTTCAGGCTAATCCCAACTCCCAGGGACCCTGAAATCATCTGCAGCCAAGGACCCACCCACACCAGCTGGAGCAGGAAGGGAGCCCACAGGGTCAGGACGAATTAACTTGGGCACATGATGACCTCGGTTTCTGAGAAGGTCAGGAGAGCTTCCAATATCAAAGCAAGAAGCCCCTCAGGCCACTCACCTCAGAGATGACAAAATTTCCATGGCCCTGCTGTGGCTCAGAGGGCATCTGGGGAGCCAACCTTCCAAGTTTTATCACTTACTAGCTATAGACATTGGGAAAGTTACTTAGCACTGTGCCTCAGCTTCCACATCTATGAAATGGGAATCTTAACTGTACCTATCTCATTGAATCACTGTGAGAGTTAAATATATATATACATATAATTTACTGCTTGGACCAGGGTCTGGAACATAGGAAGTCTTCAATGCAGGTTAGCTGATGCTTAGCCAAACTATCAAGAGGAACTGTCAGGAAGGACGGGTCTCTGTGCCCTGCTCAGAAGTGGAAACAATTTGTCTGTGGGCTGCTGTGATTTGATCTTACCCTGTTCCTATGAAAGGACTTAGCCATCAGGACAATGCCCCAGATTCCTCTGGGAGAGTTAAAATCACTCTTAGCCATTAATTCTGGAGTCCCAGATAAAGAAACAGAACCAATATCCATGCAAGTTTAGCACCAAAAGCAACCTTCGACCTCAGGGAATCTGCAGTCCAAAATTGTCTGACTTTTAGTTTTATCCTCTCGTGTCTAGCCCTGAATTCAGATATCCTATTTACTGAGCAAAAGGATTAATCCATTTATTTTCTTAACAAGCCCAATGAACAATCAACAAATATTTATTAATCAAATAAATGACACCAAGGGGTATTTGATGTTTTTGCTAGGTATTTGGAGGGAGTAACATTTGGGGAGATAGAAATAATTTATAGTTTATTTGGAAAATAAAATTAAAATACAATATATGACCAAGGATTATATGTGAGAAGACAACTGAGACTCACAATATAATCATCCATCCTTCCTAATTTTTTTAGATTTATATATTTATTTATTTATTTGTTTGTTTGTTTATTTATTTATTTATTTGAGAGAGAGAAAGAGAGCTCATGAGTGGCAGGGAGGGGCAGAGGGAGAGGGAGAGAGAGGAGGAGAGAAGCAGACTCCCTCCTGAGTACAGAGCCTGAGGAGGGTCTCAATCTCACGACCCTGAGATCATGACCTGAGCCAAAATCAAGAGTTGGATGTTTAAGCTACTGAGCCACCCAGGTGTCCCCTAAGTTAGTTTCTAAGTTATTTTAAAGATATAACTATGTTCACAACACCTGAACACATTGGTCCCCTGAAATGAGATTGCACATTGGTGGGGTATGGGGCATGGGGGTGACACCAGAGTGCAGAAGGTACAAATTTACAGAACTCCAGGAGGGTACAGAGAGGCAAGTCAGCAGAAGATAAGCCAAACCACTCACTTCTCAATGGCTATATCCATGATCCCTACCAGCTCACCCCCAGGCAAGGACCCCAAACCTGCCTACACAAGAGCTGCTTCCAGACCAGGCTTTCTCTTAAGGAAGCAAGCACACAACAGCTTCTTATCAAAACTCCAAAGCACATGAGAAAAAAGTTGATAAGAAAAACATTCAACAGGGGCACCTGGGTGGCTCAGTCGTTAAGCGTCTGCCTTCGGCTCAGGTCCTGATCCCAGGGTCCTGGGATCCAGTCCCACATCGGGCTCCGTGCTCCGCGGGAAGCCTGCTTCTCCCTCTCCCACTCCCCCTGCTTGTGTTCCTGCTCTCGCTGTCTCTCTCTCTGTCAAATAAATAAATAAAATCTTTAAAAAAAAAAAGAAAAACATTCAACAAATGCAACAGTCGAGGTATAAACGTACCACTGACAAAACACAAATAGAACAACATAAAAATGACTTTTAAATAAGTATATTTAATTTTCTCAAGTAATATTAAAAAACAAGTACAAAAGTAGGATTAAAATATGTAATTATGATTAAGAACAGATGGATATGAAAAATATCAAAAGAAATTCTGAAAATAAAAATTAGAAACATCAAAATAGCTCAACAGACAAGAATGCCTCCACTGGATTTGATAAAATAGAGGATTAAAGTTTAGATAAAGGCAACATATAACCCAGTGTTGGATTGATTGAGACTGACTAGAGAGACAATCAGAACCCAGAAAAGGAAGAGATCTCTGTGACTGAAGTTGTTTCTGGAAGTTTCTGGAAGAAATGACTTGACCCAGTCCTGAGTGCCCCTAACAGAAAGCCACCTAAAACTGATTTGCAGGTGTATATTCTAGAGTGTTGCTCCCCATGGCTTTACATTCCTTTGCAACAAAACCCTCGAAGTTCAAAAAGCAACAAAACTCTTTAAATGAAAATAGAAAATGCACTGAAGATGGGGAGAGTAGGTAACCCGCATGCACTGCTGGTGGGTGTGTGACATGGAGCAACCACTGTGGAGAACAGTATGGAGGTTCCTCACAAATATTAAACATACAATTACTATATCATCCAACAACTCCACTTCTTGGTATTTACCGAAAAGAATTGAAAGCAGGGACCTAAACAGATATTTGTACACCCACATTCATAGCAGCAATATTCACAGTTGCCAAAAGGTGGAAACAACCCAAATGTCCCATCAACAGATGAATGGGTAAACAAAATGTAAGATAGATAAGTAGACAGATATGATGGAGTGTTACTCACCTTAAAGAAAGAAAAAAAACTCTGACACAAGGTACACCATGGATGAACCTTGAGGACATTATGTTAAGTGAAATAAGCCAGACACAAAGAGACACATATTGTATAACTCCAAGTATATGAAGGATCTAAAGCAAGCAGTCAAATCCATAGAGACAGAAAGTAGAATGGTGATTGCCAGGGAATGGGGGAGGAGCTGGAATGAGGAGTTAGGGTTCTATGGGTCTAGAATTTCAGTTTGGGAAGATGAAAAAGTTCTGGACATCGATGCTGGTGATGGTTGCACAACACTGTGAATATACTTAATGCCACTGAACTGCATGTTCAAATATAGTTAAAATGGTAAATTTTATGTTATATATTTTATCACAATAAAATAAAGGAAAAAAATTGCACACCAAACACCATTAGATACAACTCAAATGTCTTGTAAATGATACATACTAAGCCAGCTCCCTCACCTGTCTCAAACCTCATGTTATGCCAGCATCAGTAAAAAGTTGGCTGTTTCAGTAAAAGTCAAAGGAAGCCATCTTGAAAAAACTTTCTGCTGTAATGTAGAATTTTAACAGTTCTAACAGGTTGAATTTTAAAACCCAATATGATGTTAAATATTTATATAGAGTTTGATTATAGATACTATGTATATATTTATATCTTATCTCCTGTACGTACATATTGTAAAATAAAAACGAAAGAATATTTTTAAGGAGAAAAATAAAGAGATGTTAGATATTATACTGGCATTATTTACTGAAGTTGAACTTACCTATACCTAAGATCCTATGAATTCACTCATAAATTTGTCATTTTGGAGATGAACCATGAGAGACTACAGACTCCGAGAAACAAACTGAGGGTTTTAGAGGGGAGGGGGGTGGGGAGTGGGTTAGCCTGGTGATGGGTATTAAGGAGGGCATGTGCTGCATGGAGCACTGGGTGTTATGCGAAAACTATGAATCATGGATCACTACATCAAAAACTAATGATGTATTGTATGGTGACTAACATAACATAATAAAATAAAATAAAATTTAAAAAAATAAAAAATAAATAAATTTGTCATTTTTAAAAATTCCAACCAGAGCCATTGCTGTTCACTAAGAAAAATCATCTGAAGGCCACACTGAGCGTTCACTCTGGACCATGAACCTGGGACCTGGGACTCCCCTTTCTTCCAGACAGAGGGGGCTGCAGTCAAGTTTAGCTTCCCATATTCTATGGGCTGAATGCTTGTGTTCCCCTAAAATTCATATGTTGAAACCCTAAGCTCCAATGTGATAGTATTGGGAGGTAGGTCCTTAGGAAGGTGATTCGGTCATGAGGGTGGAGCCCTCATGATGAAATTAATGCCCTTATAAAGAGAAGGGGGCCTGAGCTGCTCTCACCCAAGTGCTCACATGCGCTCTCTCTCTCTCTCTCTCTGCCAAATGAGGACACAGCCAGAAGGAAGCTGTCTGTGAACCAAGATGGGCTTCCGCAGGAACCTGATCATGCAGGCACCCTGATCTCAGACTTCCCAGCCTCCAGAACTATAAAAAATAAATGTTATTTAAGCCATCCAGTCTATAGTATTTTGTTAGAGCAGCCTGAATTAAGTCACCATAGAACCAGTGGCTTCTTCCCACCAGCAGGAGGGATTGTGTGTCCTCATAGACTCAGAGGATTCCGACAGCCCCTGTTAATAGCTTGAGCCCAGCCTGTCTGTGGGGAAGTACATATGCCTCAAGGTTGCCCTATAAAAAGGAAAAATAATAGGGAAATAATCCCTCCCCTGAAACACAAACTCAGGCTGGAAGACCTACCAGGGCCCCCGTCACAGTGAGATGAGGGGTAGGGAGGGCTTTTTTCTTGACTACCCTTGGTCTGTTTCATTGTCTCTTTCTCTAAGGAGGCTAATTTCCTAATCTCTGCCATGAGACTGCAGAACTCATCAGGCCTGGTGCACAACACCAGGCTGTTTGGCACTCGATTCTCTCCTCTGTCAGTAGTAACAGCTGGGGATCAGCACAGCTTCCTGTGACAGGAAGTTCTGGGAGAAGGCTAAGTCCCTGCCTGCCAATTTCTGAATTCAACATGCACTCACCTGGCATCACAATCACTCCAAAACTTGATGAGAATACTAATACTCTCTAATGCTGGCATGATTACTGCATGCTCTTCTCCCACTCTCCCTTCATTCGTCATCCGGCTTTACATGGACAGTATATTGAAATTAAATGTGCCAAGAAGGGGAAAGACCAGGACAAGATAATATTAATAATACTGACTGTTAATTATAAGCCAAAAAGTAAGACTACATTTTCCTGTTATTTCTTTTTCTTTTTGTCATTAAATATACATGCAGAAAAGCACATAACAGAATTACATTTTAAAGAATAATTATAAAGCAAACCCTCTATAACTACCAGTCAGGTCAAGCAATTGTGTGTCAGAGCCCCAGAAGTCACCCTTCCCTCCTGCATCCTTCCCAGACCACTGCTCTGTCCACCTTGGAGGTTACCTACCCCTTTATTATGTTAGTTTCCTGGCTGTCTTCCTAGTTTTATCACATCTGTATATATACCCCTACCTAATGTATTCTGACTTTGCCTGGTTTTGAAAGTCATGTAAATGGCGTCAGTCTTACCATATGATTTTTGTGTGCACATGTGTTAGTTTATGTCTCTCTAGTTTTGTGCAATATCATGTTTGTGAGATTTATCCATTTGTTCATTCTTACTAATGTGTAAGACTTCACTGACTGTATTTATGAATGAATTTGATGAACATTAGGTATGGGTATGTTCAACTTCAGTAAATAATGCCAAACTATTTCCCAAGGTGGTTGAATAAGTTCATCTGCCTGCCAGCAGTGTCTGAGAGTTTCTGCTGCTTCATAGTTCATCAACACTTGGTGTTATCAGCCATTTGAGTCTTACCCATCCATCCAGTGAGTGTGTAATAGAATCTCATGGTGGCTTGAATTTGCATTTTCCTGGTTACCAATGAGTTTGATTATCCTTTCATGTCCATTAGCTTGAAATACCTGTTCAAGCTTTTTGCCCGTTTCTCCTTTGGGTTCTCCATCCATTCATTTGCAGGAGCTCCTTATACATTTTTGATACTTTCTCTTTTTCAGATACATATGTCAGTAGTTATCTTCTCCTACTAGGTGGAATTGTCTCTTCACTCTCTTTAATGGAGTCTTTTGATAAAATTTGCACTGAAGTATAACGTATTCAATTTTATCAATATTTCTCCTTTTGGCTAGTGGATTTTGCATCTTTTTAGGAAATTCTTCCCTGTGCCCCAAGTTATAAAGATTCTATTTTAAGACTATCTTCTAAATGTTTTCATTTGCTTTTTACACTTAGGTCTTTAATCCACCCAGAATTGATTTTTGTGCATGATGTGAGGTCCACTAAGTCCAATGGTCCCAGCATCATTTACTAAAAAAACTGTTCTTCCCTACACTGCTTTGTAGTACTGACTCTCTCATATAAGAAGTGTCAACATGTGCCTTGGTCTCTAGTTTTTAGGGCCCTCTATTATGAATTTTCAGGCCAAGACTCCTCTACACGAACATTTCTCTTATGACTTACCATACTTTTATAATGTCCTAATACCTGGTAGGACCAGTAATCCCACCTCCTCTGCTTCTCCAAGTGTGTCTTGGCTGTTCTTTGTCTTCTGCATTTCCATATAAATCTTAGAATGAGCCTCTTAGAATTTTTTTAATGTCCTGCTAGATTTTTATTAGAATTATACAGGCTCGATATATCAATATTGAATCTTCCAATCCATGACTATAGCATATCTCTCCATTGATTTAAGTCAATCTAAATCATGTTGTATAGTTTTCTGCATAGAGGACTCACACATCATTTGCTATTTGACTCCAAGATTCTTCACACTCTTCAATGCTTTGAGAAATGGCACCTTTTTCTTATTTTTCTAATTCTTTAATTTGGTAAGAAAGAAAAACAATTGATTTTTATAAGTTTTTTTTAATGTACCAGGAACCTTCAGAACCTCTTTTTTTATTTTAATGATTTATTGTTAGGTAAAATTTTTTTCATAAAAAAATCCAAGATTTCAATAAATGTGTACAAATGGCCATATATGGAATTCATTTTTAATACTGGTGGGATGGGATAGTTATAACTAATAAATAGCCTTATGGTCTCACTGTTTGTGAAGGTTAATGTGCTATAATGAGAATTATTTTCACAAAATATCAGCAAGTTACCCAAACATTACATACCATACACATTAATTTTTATTTATAAGAATGTGATCTGCTAATCAGCTTCCTATAATTCTACAACATTTAAATCTTTCCCCAGGAGACTGTAGTTCCTTCTAAGGATTGGTAGAACAAGCATTGACTGAGAGCCTACCATGTGCCAGATATATCACATGCTTCCTTTCATTTGATTTTTACAATGATCACCCGAGGAAGCAATTATCTGCATTAATAGGTGAAGAAACTGAAGCGGTAGCTTAGTATATAATTTGCCTGAGGTCCTACAGCAACTGAGTGACCAAGTTCGGATTTCAGTCCATAGAGTACCAATCCCCTCCACTGCTTGTGCCTTGAAGGAGAGGGTCACCCACCAGCTCTTCAGCAGACCTAGGAGAACCACAGGGTCCAGCTCCACCGCCCAGCCCTCTGCACACACCACCACATACCATTGGTCTTTGGCATGAGGCCTTTAAGGGCATGCTAGCTTTGAATAATATTTCAATATTCTATCCCTTGTTATGGTGTGAGAAATAATATAGAAATAGAGATATATAGATGTAGATATGTAAGGACACACAGAAGTAGAGCTAGAGATAGAAATAGAGGCAGAGACAGAAATAGAGAAATAGAGATCATGTTGGCCTTTGTGCCAACAGTGAAGGCTTGACTGCTATCTTTTGAAAGACCTACTTACAAGGTTGAAAGACCTTCAGCCGCTCTCTGAAAACTTGGATTTTGGGAGTGTTCCTATCACCCTAATAAAAGTTGCTCACTGTGCTGAAACCGTTTATACAAATAATGTGGTTTATGCCAAACACCTGCTTTTCTTTGGGGAGTCTAGAATTTGGGTACTTGCTAAGCAGTCCCCAATAAAAACTCTGGGCATTGAGCCTCTAATGAACTTCCCTTTCGGACAACATTTCATATGTGCTGTCACATCTCATTCCTGCGGAAATTAAGTGTGTCCTGCAGGACTCCGCTGGGAAAGGTCCCTTTGTAGTCTCGCACCTGGTTCCTCTGGACTTTGCCCCATGAGCCTTTCCCTTTGTTGATCTTGCTTTGTATCCTTTCACTGTAATAAATCACAGTCATGAATATCACTGTATACTCCATGATTCCTCCTAGTGAATCAGGGAAATTGGGAGTCATCTTCAGGACCTCCAGCTCAGCTCACCTCTCCATCCAGTGAATATTAAGGTCCAATACACTTGCCAGAGGCTTCATCTCTAAACAAAAGAGTTGTTTTTTTTTTAACTACATTAACCAGCATCAAGTTTTTGTCACAGTGAATAAAAATTACCTTTCTGAAAGGCTTAACCTGTGGTTCTGATGGGATTTTTCCTGGTAAAGTTGTTCCCCAGATCTCTGAAGTCTTACCTTTGATCCTCTGTTCAGCAATGAGAGTGTTTCCTCAATGTCCTCCCCTCATGGTTCCTTTGTTCCATCTCCACTTGTCTCACTCCTCTGAACATCTTTTTTTATTTTGTTAAAGATTGTATTTATTTTTTGACAGAGAGATAGCGAGAGAGGGTATACAAGCAGAGGGAGTGGGAGTGGGAGAAGCAGGTTTCCCACTGAGCAGGGAGCCTGATGCGGGGCTCAATCCCAGGACCCTGGGATCATGAACTGAGCCGAAGGCAGACGCTTAATGACTGAGCCACCCAGGCGCCCCTGAACATCTTTTTTAGAGAATATATTTGCACGCAGGTGTAAGAGAACACAGAAGAGATCCTTGTACCCTTTATCCAGCTTACTCCATTGTAACATTTTACAAGCCTTCTGTACAGTATCACAACCAGTATCTGCACACTGTTAGAATCCACCCATCTCATTCAGATTTTCCCAGTTTTATTTGCACGTTGTGCATGTATTAAGTTCTATACAATTGTATCATCAGTTTAGGTGAACATACCCACAACCTCAGTCAAGATACTGAACAGTTCCAACCACACAAGGACCCCTCATGATGTCCTTTATAACAACATCCATCTTCTTCTTCCCCTGAAAACCACTAATCTGTTCTCCACTTCTAAAACTCTGCCATTGCAAATGTTATATAAATGTACTCATACAATATGTAACCTTTGGGGATTGGTTTTTTTTTACTCATCACTATTCCCTAGAGATTCATCCAGGTTGTGGTGCGTATCTGTACTTTGTTTTCATTGCTGAGTAGTATTCCATGATATGGCTGTTTCACAGTTTATTTATCCATTCACCTGTTGAAGGACATCTGGGCTGATTCCAGTTTGGGCACTTACAGACAAAGCAGCTATAAACATTTGTGTGCAGGCTTCTGTGTAAAAATAGGTTTTTATTTCTCTGGAATAAATTGCTGGGTCAGATGGTAGGTGTATGCTTAGTTTGTTAGGAAGCTGGAAAATTGTTTTCCAGGGTGACTATACCATTTTAGATTCCTACCAGCAATGTGTGAGTGATCCAGTTTCTCCTGCTATTGATTTTTTATAACTCCAGATTCCCATCTTGAATGACTGATGGATATAGTTACAAGTCACTTCCAAACCATGTTACGCATCTTGAAAATATATGGGTGGGATGCTTCAAATGTATCTACAACTGTCCTCCCAGAGCATTGCCACCTCTATTGGAATTGCTAGATTAATTGTCTTCCTTACTAGGCTATCAATTCTCAGAAGGCAAGAACTGCGGTGGTCTCATCTGCCATCCCATCCCCAATATCTAATACTGCCTGCACGTAGTAGGTGCTCAATTCTATTTTTGGTGGTTGAATGGACAGTCCCCACCTCAAAAGCCCATTCAATACAGAATAACTTATTGGCTGCCTCATTTTGCTTGCCATGAGGAAACCAACTCTTTATTAGAGTATGGATGCAGAGACAATATAAACATATTCACATGTTCACTTGCAAAACTTAGATCTCCATACACATGCCCTACCTAATAACCTGGTTTAACAGCTTAATAATAGTCTCTAGAATGAGTGATTTCTAACACAATTGTTTCCTGAACTTCCAAATGCTATTTTATGTTATTAAACTTCTTTTAATGCTAGGAGACATTTCATAGTTCCAAAGGAAAGAATTCACTATCACCCTAGAAATGGAGAGATGTATACTTTAAAATGGTTAAAATGGTAAATTTTATATTATATATATTTGCCACAAGAAAAGGAAAGTAGAAGCTGGGCAGGAGAAAGGAGTAGAATGAATGATCAGCATTAGTTAAGTCTATCTTTTGCCTAAACCAGAATTTACCCATGTGAAAACTTTGAGCCTTTGTTTCTTCATGTATAAAATGTTAATCACAGTGTTTGGGGGTGGGAAGGAAATGCATGAAATTGAATGCATGATCTAATTCCTGACCAGGGCCTTGGACGCTTCTAATTAATCTGAGTGCCTAAACCCCAGGCCAGGAATTCATGTAAAGCAAGAATCAGACCAGGATGCTGCTAACTATTTCCAAGGAGGCCTGTGTCCTCCCATTCACCACTGATTCCAGAAGGTTTAATATCCTTGTGAAAGCAAGATGAGTTAATAAATGAAAAGCTTGGGAAAATGACTGGAAAATAGTAAGCATGTGTACTAGGGTAGTCCAGAGAACAGAACCAACAGGGTGTGTGTGTGGGGGGGGGTGCTTTTAGAGAATTGGCACAGGCAATCATGGATTCTTAGTCTGAAATCTGTAGGACCAATCAGCAAGCTGGAGACCAGGCAAGAGTTGATGCTGCAGCTTGAGTCCAAAGGCAGCCTAGGGACAGAGTTTCTTCTTCCTCAGGGATCTCAGTCTTTCCACCTAAGGCCCTCAGCTGCTTGGATGAGGCCCACCGACATTATGGAGGGCAGTCTCTTATACACAATCTACTTATTTAAATGTTAACTCATCCAAAAAGTACCTTCACAGTGACTTCTAGGCTGTTTGACCAAAACTGGATGCCATAGCCTAGCTAAGTCAACATAAAATTAACCATCACTGTATGATATAGGTGGGATTCACTAAGCATAGGATTTGCTGCAGGTCTCAAAAGTCCTGAATTTTAGACTCCTAACTCCAACTCCCCCTGCTACCCTTCTCCAAGATCTTTTCACTGAACCCTTGCTCCATGCAAATAAACTCCAGTAAATCTGTCCTCCAAATTCTCCCATCCACTCCTTGTCTCTACAGAGACTCAGCCTTCCTAAGGTTCAGACCCACTAGGAGTTTCTTTTCTTTTTTTTTTCACTTTTAAATGTAGTGTTTATTTTTATTTTTTTCTTCCAAATTTTTATTTAAATTCTATTAGTTATCATACAGTGTAATATTGGTTTCAGGAGTAGAATTTAGTGATTCATCACTTACATATAACATCTAGTGCTCATCACAAGTGCCCTCCTTAATACCCATCACCCATTTAGCCCATCCCCTACCCACCTTCCTCAATCAACCCTCAGTTCCTTTTCTATCATCTATTGTTAAGAGTCTCTTGTGGTTTGTTTCCCTCTCTCTTTTTTTCCCCTTACCATATGTTCATTGGTTTTGTTTCTTGAATTCCACATGAGTAAAATCATATGGTATTTGTACCCTCTAGTTCCATCCACACTGTTGCAAATGGCAAGATTTCATTCTTATTCAAGGCCGAGTAATATTCCATTGTATATAAATATCTATACCACATCTTCTTTATCCATTCATTAGTTGTTGGACATTTTGGATTTTTTCCATAGTTTGGCTATTATTGGTAATGTTGCTATAAACATTAGGGTGCATGTACCCCTTTGAATCTGTATTTTTGTATCCTTTAGGTAAATACCTAGTAGTGGAATTGCTGGATCACAGCGTAATTCTATTTTTAAATTTTTGAGAAACCTCCATACTATTTTCCAGAGTGTCTGCACCAGTTTGCATTCCCACCAACACTGCAAGAGGGTTCTTCTTTGTCCACAACCTCAGCAACATCTGTTGTTTCCTGTGCTATTAATTTTAGCCATTCTGACAGGTGTGAGGGGGTTTTGATTTGTATTTCCCTGATAATGAGTGATGTTGAGCATCTTTTCATGTGTCTGTTAGCCATCTGGATGTCTTCTTTGGGAAAATGTCTATTCATGTCTTCTGCTCATTTCTTAATTGGATTATTTGTTTTGGGGGATGTTGAGTTTCATAAGTTCTTTATAAGTCTTTATATGTCATCTGCAAATATCTCCTTCCATTCTGTATTCTGCCTTTTAGTTTGGTTGATTGTTTCCTTTGCTGTGCAGAAGCTTTTCATCTTCATGAAATCCCAATAGTTCATATTTGCTTTTGTTTCCCTTGCCTCCAGTGACGTGTCTAGTCAGAAATTGCTACGGCTGCTGTCAAAGAGGTTACTGCCTGTGTTCTCCTCTAGGATTTTGATGGTCTCCTGTCTCACATTCAGGCCTTTCTTCCATTTTGAATTTATTTTTGTGTATGGTGTAAGAGAGTGGCCCAGTTTCATCTTCTACATGTCACTGTCCAGTTTTCCCATCACCATTTGTGAAGAGACTGTCTTTTTTCCATTGGATATTCTTTCCTGCTTTGTCGAAGATTAATTGACCATATAGTTGTGCGTCCTTTTCTGGGTTCTCTGTTCTGTTCCATTGATCTATGTGTCTATTTTTGTGCCAGTGACATACTGTTTTGATGACCATAGCTTTGTAATATAGCTTGAAGTCAGGAATCGTGATGCCCCCAGCTTCACTTTTCTTTTTCAGGATTGCTTTGGCTATTCGGGGTCTTTTGTGGTTCCATACACACTTTAGGATTGTGTGTTTTAGCTCTTTGAAAAAATGCTGGTGGTATTTTGATAGGAATTGCATTAAATGTGGAGATTGCTTTGGGTAGTACAAACATTTTAACATAATTATTTGTTCTTCCAACCCTCTTCAATTTCTTTCATAAGTCTTCTATAGTTTTTAGAGTACAGATCTCTTACCTCTTTGGATAGGTTTATTCCTAGATCTCTTACAGTTTTTTTGTAAATGGGATCCATTCCTTGATTTCTTTTTCTGCTGCTTCATTATTGGTGTATAGAAATGCAACAGATTTCTGTACATTTATTTTATATCCTGTGACTTTACTGAATTCATGTATTAGTTTTACCAATTTTTTGGTGGTCTTTTGGGTTTTCTAAATAGAGTATCATGTCCTCTGCAAAAAGTGAAAGTTTGACTTCATCCTTGATGATTTGGATGCCTTTTATTTCTTTTTGTTGTCTGATTGCTGAGGATAAGGCTTCTAGTACTGTGTTAAATAGTAATGGTGAAAGTGGACATCCCTGCCTTGTTCCTGACCTTAGAGGAAAAGTTCTCAGTTTTTCCCCATTAAGGATGATATTAGCTGTGGGTCGTTCATATATGGCCTCCATGATGTTGAGGTATGTTCCATCTATACCTACTTGGCTGAGGGTTTTTATCAAGAATAGATGCTGTATTTTGTCAAATGCTTTCTGCATCTAGTGAGAGAGTCATGTGGTTCTTATCCTTTCTTTTATTAACGTGGTTTATCACATTGATTGATTTGTAAATATTGAACCACCCCTGCAGCCCAGGAATAAATTCCACTTGATCTTGGTGAATAATTCTTTTAATGTACTGTTCTATTCAATTTACTAGTATCTTGTTGAGAAATTTTACATCCATGTTAATCAGGGATATTGGCCTGTAATTCTCCTTTTTAGTGGGGTCTCTGGTTTTGTAATCAAGGCAAGGCTGGCCTCGTAGAAGGAGTTTGGAAGTTTTCCTTCCATTTCTATTTTTTGGAACAGTTTGAGAATATATATTAACTCTTCTTTAAATGTCTGGTAGAATTCCCCTGGGAAGCCATCTGGCCCTGGACTTTTGTTTGTTTGAAGATTTTTTTATTACTGATACCATTTCTTTGCTGATTATGGGTCTGTTCAAATTTTCTATTTATTCCTGTTTCAGTTTTGGTAGTTTGTAAGTTTCTGGGAATTTGTCCATTTCTTCCAGATTATTTAGTTTGTTGGCATATAATTTTTCATAATATTCTCTTATAATTGTTTGTATTTCTGTGGTATTGGTTGTGATCTCTCCTCTTTCATTTGTGATTTATTTATTTGGGCCCTTTCTCTTTTATTTTTGATAAGTCTGGGTAAGTAAGTGTTTATTAATATTATTAATTCTTTCAAAGAACCAGCTCTTAGTGTCATTGATCTGTTCTACTAGTGTTGGAGATTTTTGGGGGGGTGGGGCTTGTATCATTTATTTCTACTCTAATCTTCATCATTTCCCTTCTTCTGCTGGCTTTAGGCTTTATTTGCTATTCCTTTTCTAGCTCCTTTAGGCGTAAATTTAGGTTGTGTCTGTGAGACTTTTCTTGCTTCTTCAGGTAGGCCTGTATTGCTATATACTTCCCTCTTAGGACTGCCTTTGCTGCATCTCAAAGGTTTTGGACTGTAATGTTTTCATTTTCATTTGCTTCCATGTATTGTTTTAATTCTATAATTTTCTAGTTAACTCACTTATTCTTTAGTAGGATATTCCTTAACTTCCATGTATTTGTGGTCTTTCCAAATTTTTTCTTGTGGTTGACTTTCAAGTTTCATAGTCTTGTGGTCTCAAAACATGCATGGTATGATCTCAATCTCTTGCCCTTTTTGAGGGCTGATTTGTGGCCCAGTATGTGATCTATCCTGGAGGGTGTCCCATGTGCACTCAAAAAGAATGTATATTCTGCTGCTTTAGGATGAAATGCTCTGAATATATCTGTTAGGTCCATCTGGTCCAGTGTGTCATTGAAAGCCATTGATTCCTTGTTGATTTTCTGCTTAGATGATCTGTCCATTGCTGTGAGTGGGGTGTTAAAGTCCCCTACTATTATTATATTGTTATCAATGAATTTCTTTATGTTTGTTATTAATTGATTTATATATTTGGCTGCTCCCAAGTTGGGGGCATAAATATTTACAACTGTTAGATCTTCTTGATGGATAGACCCCTTTATTATGATATAGTGTCTTCTTCATCTCTTGGTACAATCTTTGGTTTAAAATCTAGTTTGGTTTAAAATCTGATATAAATATGGCTACTCCAGCTTTCTTTTGATGTTCTTTAGCATGATAGATCATTCTCCATCCCCTCACTTTCAGTCAGCAGGTGTCTTTAGGTCTAAAATGAGTCTCTTGTGGGCAGCATATAGATAAGTCTTGTTTTTTTTACCCATTCTGATACCCTATGTCTTTTAATTGGAGCATTTAGTCCTTTACATTCAGAGTTATTATTGTTATTTATGAATTTAATGCCATTGTGTTACCTGTAAAGTTGGTATTTCTGATGATGTTTCTGTTCCTTTCTAGTCTTTGTTGCATTTGGTCTTTTATTCCCCACTCAAAGAGTCTGCTTTAATATTTCTTGCAGGGCTGGTTTAGTGGTCACCAACTCCTTTAGTTTTTGTTTGTCTGGGAAACTCTTTATCTCTCCTATTATTCTGAATGATAGCCTTGCTGGATAAAGTATTCTTGGCTGCATAGTTTTCCCATTTAGCACATTGAATATATCCTGCCACTGTCTTCTGGCCTGCTAAGTTTCTGTGGACAGATCTGTGAACCTGATCTCTCTTCCCTTATAGGGTTAGGACTTTTTTCCCTTACTGATATCAGGATTCTTTCCTTGCCTGTGTATTTTGTGAATTTGACTATGATAAACATTGGCAATGGTTGGCTTTTGTTGAATTTAATGGGAGTTCTCTGTGCTTCTTGAAATTCAATGTTTTTTCCTTCCCCAGTCTAGGGAACTTTTCAACTATAATCTGCTCAAATAAACCTTCTGTCCCTTTTTCTCTCTCTTCTTCTTCTGGGATGCCTATGATACGAATGCTATTATGCTTTAAGGAGTCACTGAGTTCCCTAAGTCTACATTTGTGATCCAATATCTTTCTTTCCCTCTTCTTTTCAGCTTCATTATTTTCCATAATTTTACTTTCTATAGCACTAATTCATTCCTCCATTTCATCCATCCTCATTGCTATGGCATCCAGTTGAGTTTGCATCTCAGCTATAGCATTTTTAATTTCAGCCTAATTTTTAGTTCTTTTATTTTGGCAGTAAGGGATTCTCTAGTGTCTTCTATGCTTTTTTCAAGCCCCGCTAGTGTCCTTATACTTGTTTTAAAATCTAGTTCATACATCTTACTTATATCTGTGTTGATTGAATCCCTCGCCATTACTTCTTCCTGCTCTTTCTTTTGGGGTTAATTCCTCCTTCTTGTCATTTTGTCTAGGTCACTGTTTTTGTGTGTGATTGTTAGGAAAGCTTGTTATATTCCTGCTCCTAAGAGTAATTGCTATATTAAGGAGAGGTCAAAAAAAAGCAGCGGGTCCTATATGAACCCTGCTGTTGTGTTTTGTCTGCTCTTTCCCTCAGGTCAGTCCTCTGCAGAGTTTCTCTTTGCTTGCAGTGTTGGGGGAGGGTGTTTGGACCTTGTCCACTGTGTGGCAAGTTTTAACTAGGTGTGTTTTGGTCTTCTTGTTAAAAGAAACTGATCCAAAAGAAGAAGAAGCTAATTTCTACTTCCCCTAAAGCTGAAGCTTTGGGGTGCCTGAGTGGTTCAGTTGGTTAAGCATCTGCCTTCAGCTCAGGTTATGATCTCAGGGTCCTGGGATCAAGCCCCGCATGGGGATCCCTGCTCAGCAGGGAGTCTGCTTCCCCTCTCCTTCTGCTGCTTCCCCTGCTTGTGCCCTCTCTCTTTCTCTGTCAAGTAAATAAATAAAATCTTTTTTAAAAAATAAAATAAATAAAGCTGAAGCTTTACAGGACTCTATGATCAGTAAACCTGGTGCACTTGAGGGGTTTGTGCTGGTCTTCTGGGGGAGGGGCCTGCTGTGCTGATTCTCTGGTAGACTTGCCTTAGTGGAGATGCACCTGCAGTGCAGGGCACAGGGGGGTGGGACTTGGTGTAAATCAGCTTCAGTCTCCATTCGGGCGAGATGAGGGCTGCAGTGTTGCTCACTGAAGTCAATCAGTGCTGATGGGTGGGCAGATGCCATTTGCCTGACGGTAACACACTGCTCTCACCCAGAGCAGGGAGTTTCTGCCTGCAGCACTTCAGGAAGCTCTCACAGAAGAGCAAACCATCACCCCTCTTGTGCACCCAGCTTCCGCCAGATCCCTGCCTTCACCTCTGTCAGAGCTGTCTGCCTGCCAGGTGGCACAGTGCTCCTGTGTTTTATCTCAGGTACGTGGCTGGGTTTCAAAACTCCAAATTTTAAGGACCTGCATGGTGCTAACCCATGCTGATACCCTGGGGGAGGATCTCTCCACACTTCTGCAGTTTGCCAGTTTGTCCCAGAAAAGCAGTTGCACTACCAAGCAGCGGTTCAGAGTTTATGGTAAAGCACAGCAAAAAGCCAGCACCAACTTGGATGGAACTGGATGGTATTATGCTGAGCAAAATAAGTCAATCAGAGAAAGACAATTACCATATGGTTTCACTCATACGTGGAATATAAGAAACAGCACAGAGGATCATAGGGGAAGGGAGGGAAAACTGAATGGGAAGTCATCAGAGAGGGAGAAAAACCATGAGAGACTCTTAACTATAGGAAACAAACTGAGGGTTGCTGGAGGGGAGGAAGATGCAGGGATGGGGTAACTGGGTGATGGGCATTAAGGAGGGTACATCATGTGATGAGCACTGGTTGTTATAAGCAACTGATGAATTATTGAACTCTACATCTGAAACTAATGATGTACTATATGTTGGCTGATTGAATTTAATTTTTTTTTAAAAAGCCAGCACCAAGGTTTTCTGCCCTCAGCCAGTGTCTTTGTTCCTATGCTAGGGAACAGAGAAGCACGTTGGCACTGCCAGTTCTTCTATCCCTGGAGAGGTCATTCCACCACTCCGAATGTACTCCAGGCAGGAGAACTGTTTCTCCCCGTGTGACCTAGGGGATCCTCAGACCACGCTGCCCACTCATGAGTCTCCGCCCTCCTTCCCTATTGGAGCACCGCCAAGCCTGCCATGCGTGACCCTGATGATGGCACCGACCTCCAAAACTTCAGACTTTGTGCTCCACTGCTTATAATAACCTGCAGTAGTCAGCTCCTCTCCTTTTCCAGTCAATGATTTTGGGGAAGAGTTTTTCTTCTGTAATCCCCTGCCTGCTGCTTCTCTCTCTCTCTCTCTCTCTCGCTTGCTCACTCCTCTCTCCATGATCAGGGCTCCCTCCCCTCTGCCAGCACCTACAGCTCTTCTCTCCCCCAAATCAACTCTCCACAGGTCCTACCTTCCATGAGGTGGTCATTTTTCTACCTGTAGATGTGGAGTTTTGTTCTCTCACTCCTCAGATCAATTTCTTGGGTGTTCAGAACGATTTCATATTTATCTAGCTGTGTTTGAGGGAGGAGGCAAGCTTAGGGTCCCCCTACTCCTCTGCCATCTTAACTCCTTTCCTTCGTTCTACACCGCTAGGAGCTTCTTGAACCATTCCTGCTAATGCTCTAGTGCCCCATAAGCCTCAGTGGCAGGGGCATGCTTCGGTCCTTCCTGCCCCTATTCCTATCTCAGTTACACCTCCCCAACCTCAAGTAAAGGGCCTCATTCCTTTTAGATTCCTGCCATCCATCTATACCCCTTTCTGGTTCCACTGAGACTGAGACACACGGCTCAGAACCTTCTCTCCACCCCAACCCCATCCATTATCCTGGTTGTTTTAAGTATGCATGAGGCCAACCACCCAACAAGCTGGCTTCTCAGTACCCTAATATCCTACTTCCATGCCCTTTGCTCTTTCCTCTTCATGCTCATAAAGATGCCTAACAATTTACACCACTTAGAACTGTTTCACCTTTGAGGCTGTAAATTGACACATATCTCCCTCTGACCGTGTTGACTTCACCTGCAGTGTTATTCCTCCATTATTTTCACTACACCTGCTTTATTACTCATTACAACTTCAAGGCTGCAAGCCCTTTGGCTTAATCCAGACTATGAATCCCTGCCCAACTTTGCCTCCTTCTTTGTCCAGCTATGTCCATATCCTAACACTTCTGCTAGAATGCATCCCGCTGCCTCCTTCCTGATCCTTTTCTTACCACTTCTCAATAAAACCACTGCTGACTGCCTGCCTTCACCTGAAGAGATGGGGTCACCACAGTGATACCCGGTCACCTCATCTAGACCCAAAACACTGCCTGGTAAGGCTGTTACATTGCCCCTGTTTTCATAGTAACAGGTTCAGATGCTTTCCTCTGGCCGCATTACCATTTGCAAAGATTCTTTGTTGAGATACTGTTTTTAAGTGCTATTTTTCTCACTTTAAAAATGTTTGATTTATCTGGTCATCAGTTTCTTGTTTCTTGAGATTTAGTGTGTCCAACAGAAACAAGCTAAATTCTTTTTTCTTTTTTGATAAATTAAAACTTCTTTTTTTTTATTATGTTAATCATGATACATTACCTCATTAGCTTTTGATGTAGTGTTCCATGATTCATTGTTTGTGTATAACACCTAGTGCTCCATGCAGAATGTGCCCTCTTTAATAGTCCATCACCAGGCCCCTCCCCTCTAGAACCCTCAGCTTGTTTTTCAGAGTCCATAGTCTCTCATGGTTCATCTCCCCCTCCAACCTCCCCCTCTTCATTCTTCCCCTCCTGCTATCTTCTTCTTCTTTTTTTAACATATAATGGGGTGGCTGGGTGGTAGACATTGGGGATGGTATGTGCTATGGTGAATGCTGTGAATTGTGTAAGACTGATGAATCACAGACCTGTACCTCTGAAACAAATAACAAGTTTTCATTTTAATGTACTACCATGAAGGCTTGAATATCTAGCACTGTTTCTGGTTGATGACTCAACAGGTGAAAAATAAAGTCTACTACAGAAATTGGGAGAAAAATCAGGTAAGATGTTTTTGCACAGTTACATGCAAATAAATACAAAGTACTGAGCCACTGAAAGCATTATAATTATTCTGCTGTTCTTGCTTCCCATTGTCCTCTCTGTGGCATCTGAAGAAATAATCAACCTTGTGAACTCCTATAAACTCACAAAAGTTGGAAAAGTTCATAGTACATCAGGGCCACATGAAGATAAGTAGCTATAGGACTGTTGTAACTAGAGCAATCAAAAGAAAAAATATATCTGTAGGGAGAAAAAATTATCTTATTTGCCTCAAGGGCACTGAAAATACCCAGTTAACCTATTTTAAGAGAATTCTCTCTCACTGGATTTTCAGCCAAAAATGGCATCTGTGTTGTGCAGAAGCCAATACCACATGAACTTCCACATGCTGGAATTTCCTTTAAACTCTTTCTGTTGAAATGGGTACAAAACTTACACTCGATGTAGGAGGTAGTCTGTCCTGAATGAAGAGAATACCAAGAGGATGTATAATTCTCATGTGTTAGACCAAGCAGAGATTAGACTCCTGCCTTTGCATTTCACTCATAAATCACTCCTAGTGGCCTGGACTGTCTGCCCCATGACCTCATTCACCCTGTCTGCATGACTCCCCCAGCTGCATGACTTCTATCAGCCCACTCTTCTGTCTCTATGTACAAGTTCTTCCCCCACCCCGAAATGCCTCCCTTTTCCCATGCACCAGATTCCCAAAGAAACAAGTTCAATATATCATGAACAATTTCCAGGCTCACTTTCTTAGGACCTCCTGAATCAGTTGGAAATTATAGAAATGAACTTCAACTAATCCAGAAGGAATTTAGTAAATGATATTGAGTTGTTCAAAGTATCTCTCAGAGGCTGGCAAAACAGTGGCTGAAGTTATATAGCCAAGCAAACAGCCCAAAATCTATGCCACAAACTGTCCTTGCAAAGACTTCCCCACTGCCACTGCCTTCCCAGTTGCCATCCCCAACACCAGGCTCTGGACCTCTGCTGGAATTCCCCACCGTCTTCCTTGAGAGTGGGCATTGCTCTGCTACTGCCCTCATCAAGAAGAAATCCCAGTGGCCCTTGCTTCTTTGGGACACCAGATCCCAAGCGAAAGCCCAGCCCAACTGCTTGTGATAGGAAGCATGAAGGTCATTGTGATGGTTAATTTGAAGTGTCAACTTGGCTAGGCTACAGTGTCCAGTTGTTCTGTCAAACACCAACTTAGTTATTGCTCTAAAGGTATTTTTTAAATATGATTAACATTTAAATCAGTAGATATTGAGTAAAGCAGATTATCCTCCATAGTGTGAGTGGGCCTCATCTAATCAGTTTAAGGTTTTAAGAGAAAAGACTTTTTCCCCAAGGAAAAAGAAATTCGATCTCCAGACTGCAACATAGAAATTCCATCTAGGGGTGCCTGGGTGGCTCAGATGGTTAAGCGTCTGCCTTCAGCTCAGGTCATGATCCCAGGGTCCTGGGATCGAGTCCCGCATCGGGCTCCCTGCTAGGCGGGGAGCCTGCTTCTCCCTCTGCCTCTGCCTCTCTCTCTCTCTCTCTGACTCTCATGAATAAATAAATAAAACATTAAAAAAAAAAGAAATTCCATCTAAGTTTCTAGCCTTTGGACTCAAGTCTGTAACATAGGCTGTTACCTGAATCTCTAGCCAGCCTCTAGGTTTTGAGCTTGCCAGCCCCCACAGTCATATGAGCCAATTCCTTAAAATAATAACTCTCTCTCTACCCACCCGGTGTGTGTGTGTGTGTGCATGTACATGTATGTTTGTGTGTGTGTGTGTTCTCCCACAAAGATTCTGAGAACATGCTAAGTGGCCAGAGAAAATAGCAAATTATACTACTTTTATTCTCACATAAATTTTACATGCAAAAAAAAACCCCTAACAGTCTTTCACTTCACCAGGTTTGCAGCTGTAACTACTAACAAAGTTTCTTGTGTATCCAAAAACTGAATTGTCATCTTTCTTGAAGCATGGATTTAAACTGCCATGAGGCTGCAGGATTCACTCAGCTAGTGGGGAACATGAAATTGACTGATAAGTACACCTCAATGTTGGCCCATTGCTCTTTACAAATCACAGATTGAGCAACTCTTGTGAAGAGAGATTTGGTTTCATTAAGAAATAGCCTCCAAAAGAAAGTCAACTTTTAGGTTGTTGATGAAAAAGATGAGGTTTAGTAGTGAGATGATTCATAGTTTAGAGCAAGAAAATGGAGGATTTAGATAAATAAAATAGGATTGACATTGACCATGGCTTACATTTCTCCCATAAACAAATTCACTACATGCCCTGTAAAGACAAGGAAACAGAATTATTGAAAGTGGCTCCACGATTCATGGAACACTACGTCAAAAACTAATGAGGTACTGTATGGTGACTAACATAACATAATAAAATAAAATAAAATATTTTTTAAAAGTGGCTCAAGAAGTCATCAAGCCAAGGAAAAATCTGCTCATCAAATGAAAGATTAAAGCTTCAGCAAAAGTTGGAAAGTTGTCCACTGGTGATATAAAGAAGCACATAACTGTCAACTGGAATGTACTCCTGAAGGAAGTCAAGGACCAGGTGTTCTGAAATGTGGGATTAACAAGTTTCCAGATGCATTATGATAGGAGCTACATACCTGGCACTCTGCTATGGGCTTTCCTTTGACAATCTCATTTAAGCCTCCCAAGAGACATGAGACAGTTTTGTTCATCATCATCAATATCATCATCATTTCTGATGACAGATCTGAAGCTCAGAGAAATTAGGTCAAATTTCGAAGATTGTGAAGCTAATCATTGGTAGAGCCTGGATGTAAACCCAGCTGGTCTATACTCTGACCACCACACTGTACTACTTCTTTTCACACATCAAGAATTTCTAATGAATGTCAACTGTAGCTAGCTTTTTGGTTCATGTCTGGTGTTTTTGTTGTAATTGTTAAATCATTACTATCTTACATCTGAAACTAATATATTTTATGTCAATTATACCTCAATAAAAGAAAAATCCAAAACATTAAGAAAAAAAAAGTGATGGATCCTGTTTCTCCACATTGACTCTGAGCTGACCTCATGACTTTGGGGCAATAGAAGGAGTGACATTGTACCAGGTGTGGGCCTAAGTCTTAAGAGCCTTTGCATATTTCTACCCAGTCTCTTGGAAGCCTTCACCAGCTATCATGTGAACAAACCCAGGCTAGCCTATTAGATTATGGGACACATCCCCCACCTTTCCAGCTGACAGCCTGACAATGACAGACATGTAAGTGGGGCCATCCCAAGCATCCAAGGTTGGCCATCACCCTGACTGACTGGCTGATGCAGGCACATGAGTGCGCCCAACCGAGATCAGCCAGGCCTGGCTCAGATCAGCAGAACTTCCAAATTGACCCATAGACCCATAAGCAATGATATGTGGTTGTTGTTTTCAGATACTTAACTTCAAAGTGATTTGTCACACAACAATAGATATTGTGATATAGAAATATAATCAGAATTATTGAAACTGGCTCAAGAATAATGAGTGCCACCTCCTTCCCTCCTCCCTTTCCATTTTTAGTTTCTCCCCCTGTGGCTCTGGGTAGAGATTTCCAGACACTTTGCAACCACAAGAAAAACACTGGGAATGCAAGAGCGGGCATTGGTGAGGGGACAACTATTGAGTCTGTCACCTGCTCTGGACTGCCCATCTCTGAACATTATGTGAGATAAATAAAACCTTTTATTTATTCAAAAAAATGAATGGATAAAGATGTGATATACATATATACAACAGAATATTCCTCAGCCATAAAAGAGATTGAGATCTTGCCATTTGTGACAACATGGATAGACTGAAGGGGCATTGTGCTCAGACAGAGAAAGACAAATACCATTAGATTTACTTATTATGTGGAATCTAAAATCAACAAACAAAAGGAAAAAAAAAACAGAAACAGACCTATAGATAGAACAAACTGTTGATTGTCAGAGGGAAGGGGGTTAAAGGGATAGGCAAAATGGGTAAAGGAAAGAATTAACAGGCTTCAGTTATGGAATGAATAAGTCATAAGGATGAAAGGTACAGCACAGGGAATATAGTTAATGGTATCGTAATAGCATCTTATGGTGACAGATGGCAGCATGACGTATAGAGATGTTGACTCACCATGTTGTACACCTGGAACTAATGTAACAGTGTGTGTCAACTATGCTTCAGTTAAAAAAATCAAATCAAACCAAAATCATTATGATTAATGATTAATATTTTATGTCAATTATACCAATTTAACTTGTGTTAACTATTTAAGCTTTGATAAATAGATAACCACCTAAACCTGTGCTGTTTTTAAGATGCCAGTCATTTATGCATCCAGGCTAGTAGCTGAAATCTATCCGTGGGGAGACTTTATCTTTATCCTGGGAGGGATTACTTTTATGATCAATTTTGCTCATACAGGTATAAGCTGATCCTGAAGTTTGGTGAAGTAATACAAATACACGTGCTTCCAACTATGTTCATTTTATTATGCTTACATATGGAAAAAGTTAACCTGTTGTTGTGGAATTCATCTCTATAAGGATGAATATGAGGTAAGAAGATTTGGGTTTCCCACAGACAGACGTGTAATCAGGGAATTGGCGCCCAGGTGTTCCATGGGGAGGAAAAGCATGATTAGGAGACACATACCCCCACCCCTGCCACCCAGAGGAGTTATTAAGGGGGGGAAAGGGAAGGGTGGGTAGAGAAGGATTCTGAGGGTGCAGGCCGTGACTATGAGGACAGAGAGGTGTGAACCATCTCCTGCTCTGGGTTATACTCCCACTGTGTCATCTCCTAGCCTCCACACGAGCCATGTGGACTAAGGGGATGGGACCAATTCAGAACCGGGGTGGGGATACAATGGATGGAGAGATTCACAGAGACAGTGACATCATGAGTGGCCAGAGATGGAAGGCAAACAACCAAAAGTCACCGGAAGCCAGAAAGAAAAAGTAACAACCAGGAAAAAACCCTCACCACAACCCAGGACCTTCAGAGACACTCTTTAGGATAGGACTGAACTTGCTGCAGTCATGTAAGATGAGGACTCAATTATTTTGTTTAGAAATTAACAGGGAAGGGGCACCTTGGTAGCTCAGTCGGTTAAGCGTCTGCCTTCTGCTCCGGTCAGGATCCCAGAGTCCTGGGATTGAGCCCCGCATCGCATCATCGGGCTCCCTGCATCAGTCTGCTTCTCCCTCTCCCTCTGCCACCCCCCCCCCCCCCCCCCCCGCTTATGCTCTCTGTTCTCACTCTTTCTCAAATAAAAATCTTAAAAAAAAAAAATTAACAGGGAAGGTGACTCCCAAGGGCTGGAGAGTTCAGAGATGCAGACACAGAGGTACATATAAAGTATAAATTTGGGGGGAGAAGGCTAATAATGATAATAATTAAAAGTTGATAACCAAATTTGAGATTAAAAGCAGTAAGTTTCAATATATTTTCAGATGTGTGACTGGGAAATAAGATTTTTAGAATTGAGTTTCCTCTAAAGCAATAATATTACGCCAAAATTCACTGCAATAACAAAATTCTCCTAAGTTATTGCTTTATTAAAGTATAATGTATATCCCTGAGGAACTCTACAATGGCATTATGGCTAACATCCCCATTTAGCTCTCATTTTTATTTGCCATTAATGACTACAGCTATGGGATAGATAATTTATAACTTGAAAATATTATGATTAGTCATTCTGGATTATTTTATTAATATATCAAGACATTATGTGCAAATAAGAAATTGACTTTTTGTCTTATTTCCTCCCAAACTGGAATCACTCAAGGCACAGGGTTTTGCTGTTGGAAAGATGATTTAAATAATGGACAGTTCACCCGATGTCCTTTCACAGTGGGAGGTTGAGAATGTGAAAGCACACACACACACAAAGGAGAGAAAAAGAGAAACAATTAGAAACAAAACTGTTTTCAGAGAGCAACATGAAAGACTGAGTAAATAGACAAATGTACCCTTCACTCTTCCTGCATAATTGCTTGGAAATGAGGTCTTTGGTCTTTGAAATGAGGACAGGACAAGGTGTTGGAGGATGCGATCTCAGGTTTCAAATGTAAGAAGACAGCTACACAAATTTTCCCATTTGCTGTTGAACACTTTCCCACGTTGTCTCCAAGGCCCCTACTGCTCTACTTTCTCTGGCTCCATACCTGCCCCGTTTAAGGCAAACACGTTCTGGACCCCTCCTTGCTGAAAACAGTCCTGCAAATCAGAATTTCCTAATAGCCCACTTCCGCAATGTGGCAGCCAAGATTTGAGATGGGGGAGGAGGGGCTCCCAGACCATGTCGTGTCTTAGGAGCATCTAGATGGTTTCCATTAGCGACCACCTGATCTGCCCTGGGACACATACATTGACGGGGCCCATAGGTAATGATGTAACTTCCCCTCCTACCACTTGCTGAGAGCTCTCAGGGGGGCCTGTCAGCACCAGCTTTAAGCTACAAGCAGTGAAAATGGTGTCTGTACTCTAGAGAGGATTTTTTTAATTGAAGCATAATTGATATATAATATTAGTTTAATGTGTACAACACAGTATTCAAGTTTTGTAGGCCCTGTGAAGTTATCACCTCGGTAAGTGTAGTTACCATCCATTACTGTACAAAATTAATACATTTTGACAAGGTACAGGCTTTTTGTATAAGAAGGTTTATGCAGCTTTCACATGATTCCTTTAACTCCTAGGTAACCAAAAACCTTAGAGCTGGATATCACCAAAAAGTCAACTTCATGAGTATATTGAGCTTCTTCAACATACAATCCCTTTAATGAACGTAAACATTTTACATGCGCTTCCTCTCCTCTGCCCTTTTTTTAAGGAATTGCTGAATATTGTTGGAATAATGTAGTCCTGAAATTTAGAAGCCAGGCTGAAAGCATCCAGATGACTGGTGTACCATGGACTCTGTCTGGGCAACTGCATCCCACCACTCCTCGGAATGGGCAGGTCTCATTCTCCAACCAGCCCTTCCGCAAAGGAACTGTGAAGACAATCGTGAGCACAGGAAGGTAAAAGGGCAAAGAGGGTCACATTTTAAATGCCCATCTCGTCCAGAGTGTGCCTTCCTTTCCAAGCTGGGAACAGATTCATAGATTTAGCTGGCAATGTTTGCTGTGCCTTCTGAGAGGCAGACAAAAATGAAATCCTAATACCAGATTATATCGGCAAGAATCTTACAAGCAGCCTCTTCCGCTCTTGGTTATATGGTTCCCAAATTTACTCAACACTTGGAAGGCTTTAAATTCTCTTTTTGCCTTCCTCAAGATAGGTCCCAGGCAAAGGGGGGGAGAAAAGAAATTTGAACACAAATCAAGGGAAGCCTGAATTAGCCTCACTGGATGCCGAATATACAGGCACATGAACTATAACTGACCATCTTTTTAGCTGCGGTTGAAGGCACAGTGCTTTCCCTCATTGTCAGAGCATGAGGAAGGTACACTAAAAGGAGAATTATGTAAACCATTCGTACAAACAAACTTCACTGGAGGAAACACATTTTCTCTATATCGAGCAAGCGCACACTGGTCAAGTTAGAGGGAAGGCAAAAAAACTTAGATGAATGTGAAATTGAGAACACAGAGCCTTTAACCTCAAAAAGAGGCCTCACTAGCTCGTAATCTGAAAACACATAGCTGATTTTTTTCTCACACATTGTGTTTTATTTTATTGATGTATAACTGGTATATAACATTATATTAGTTTCCGGCATACAACACAATGATTTGGTATTTGTATATATTGCAAAATAATCACCACAGTAAGTCTAGTTAACATCGGTCGCCGTATGTTCTTATAAATTCTTTTCCCATGATGAGAACTTAATTTTAAGATAAGTAAATGAGCCTCCTGCACATAAAGTCTGGGCACCTCTCAATCAGCTGTTTCTGGGCTGGGCGCTGGAGCAGGTGAGCGCCTGCGCACGAGCCCTCTGAAAGGCATTTCTCAGCTCTCTATGGCCCTGTGGGTCTTGCGGGCACAGGCCCCGTAGGCTTTTAGGCCTGATGTTCTAGGAGCTTGTCTCTCAGGTGCAGGTCTTATAAGTTAGGGTGCCCATGAGGGGTTCAAATCCTAGTCTCCTCAGGGAGAAGCTCAGGTTTTGAGTTTTCTCCCAACTGTGAGTCGCTGTGCTAGGGGTGTGGTTTATGGTAAGATTGTCTGTTAGCCTCCCCTACCTGCTTCAATATTGTACACTAACTAATAACATTAGTTTCAGGTGTACAACATAGTGATTCAACAATTCTATACCTTATTAATGGTCCTCATGATAAGTGTGGATATGGATTTTTTTTTCATGTGCTGGATGTGTGGGAGTCACTCAGCTAGTTTGAGGATTTTTTCTCAGAGGAAATTGTTTTATGTGTATCTGTAGATTCAATGTGTCCATGGAAGGAGGTGAGTTTAGGACCTTCCTATACCGCCATCTTGAACCAGATCTCTGTAACTGATTTTTTACATGAGAATGGCCATCCTTGAGCAAGCAACTTCATTTGAACATCTCAGTAAGCTAAAAAAGACTGGAAAAATAAACAGCTAAAGTTTTTTGGGGGCACCTGGGTGGCTCAGTTGGTTAAGCGTCAGCCTTTGGCTAAGCAATTAAATGGGGTGCTGTTTTTTAGATTTTAAATTTTAAATTAATTTTAAATATTCTAGAACCCACATTAAAAAGGAAAAATAAAAGAGCTGAAATTATTTCAATATAATAAAAATATCATTTCAGTGTGTAATCCACATACAAATTATTAATAAGATATTTTATGCTCTTTCTTACAAACTAAGCCTTTGAATTTGGTGCATATTTTATACTTATGGCACATCTCAATTTGGACCAGCCACAGCTGCCGTGCTCAGTAGCCACATGTGGCCAGTGGCTACCCTTTTTAGACAGTGCAGCCCAGATGACGAAAGCAATCCGTAAAATAACATAGACTCCACTAGTGCTCAATTCTTAGATGCAACTGGTTAAGTACATTAATTATACAGATGTGTTGCTTTTGTTTAAAATGAACAGAAATAATGATTCCTGAAATTGTCATTTTGCAAACTGTAATGTACATTTGCTTTGAGAATATTCAGTTCCATCAGATGAAGAAATTTATAGTTGGTCAAAGAGGTACAACTTTTAAGATGGTTTAAATTGATAAGCTAGTAAGCAACAAGTTCATTGAACATAAACAGAAATCACAACGTGTGTTACACAAGATAAGTAGTTAGTAAACAGATCTTGTGTGTTAAACCTAGATAGACAGAAGTTCCAAGATGTATCTAATATCTGTGAGGCAGTTGGGTACTAAATATTCATAATATAATAAATATACAAGAGGCACTACCAAAACCCCCAGCTAGCAGGATATACTAAATACACGTGAGCACTTAATAATCATGAGGTCTTCATTTGGCGGCCTGTTGGCCGCCTATCATGGCCCCAGGTGATAAGCATCGAGTGCTCCAGTATTCCGAGTGTGCCCTATCCTAAATGTGCTAACTTGCCCTTCTCTTTTCCCTTGCTTCTCACTGCAATTTAAATTGATTGAATAAACCATCTGACTGAGACATTTTAATTTGGTCTATGAGCCCTTCTGTTCTGTGGCCTCTGGACCAGCTTGCCTGGAAGGGCATTTGAGTGATTTTCCACATATCACAAACAACGCTTCCTCGGCCAATGCAGGAAGGTGTGCAACACACCATTTTCATGAAGTACAGCTAATAAAATACTGTGAGCATTAAAAAAGCCAGAAAGATCTATAAAAATTTGGAAGCCCATATACAAATAAATTCTAGCCATCATTCAATTAGAAATTAGTGACAGCCTTATGTAAAAAACAAAATTTTTTAAAAAGATTTTATTTATTTAACAGAAAGAGAGTGGGAGCAGCAGAGGGAGAAGCAGACTCCCCCTCTGAGCACAGAACCCCATGGGGACTCGATCCCAGGACCCTGGGATCAGGACCTGAGCGAAAAGCAGATGACTGAGCCACCCAGACACCCCTATAAAAAACAAATTTTGTAGCTTCTTCTCCCCTTTTCTCTTCTTCCTAAACCCCCACCTACCAGCATCTATATGCCATAGTGACTGAGTGCATGGGGATGGTATACAGTATGAACTCACTTTCCCAGCAAGCTTTGTGAAAGGAAAAACTGTTTTTCTACTCACTCAACACTTGTGACACCAAATGTATGGGGTTTTTTCCCACACCAACCTATTTGCTGACATCAGCTGGGCGTCCTACAATTCGATTCAATTCTGACACTATCTACCCAGATTTAGCATCAGATCCCACAGGCTAAGGGTTCGGCCCCACAAGACTGCCCCCCAACTTCAGATGCTAGTCACTGGTGATGAGTCGCCAGGTTAACCACAATTCAGTCCAATTTGGCTGCAAATCAGAGGTTCCCAAGACCTCCTCTTTCAGTTTTAATAAGTTGCTAGAATAATTCACAGAATTCAGGGAAAGGCTTACTTACATTCACTGGGACATTATGTAATAAAGGATACACTAAAGGGCACAAATGAACAACCAGATGAAGAGATAGGGAGGGCTCAGTCCAGAAGGGTTCTGAGCACAGGAGCTTCTGTCCCCATGGAGTTGGGGCGCCCCACCCTCCCAGCATATGGATGTGTCCACCAACCCAGAAGTTCTCTGAAACCTGCACTATAGGGATTTTTATAGAGGCTCCATCACGCATGTGTAAATGGTTATTAACTCATTCTCTAGCTCGTCTCTCCTCCCTACAGGAGGGGGGCTGGGGCTGAAAGTTCAAAGCTTCTAATCATGGCTTGGTCTTTTTGGTGGCCAGCCCCCATAAGGAGCCCACCAAGAGTTACCTCATTAGAACAAAGGATGTTTCTATCATCCAAGAAATTCCAACAGATTTAGGAACTCTATGGAAGATGCTCCTATCACTTCCATCACTCAGGAGATTAAAGAGGTTTTAGGAGTTCTCTGTCAGAAACTGAGGTCCAAGACTAAATATTAGCAGGAACCAGGGGCAGAGACATTATATATATTTCTTATTATTTCACACCACAAGATCTTGAGCAAGTTTCTTTACTAAGCTTCAGTTCTTGGGTATGAAATAAAAGTAAAGGTCGTAACCACTAAATAAAATTGTTGGAAAGATTAAATAATGGAAGTTGTATAAACTTCTGGCACTTTAATAAGTGTATTCCTATATAAGAACACAAGTGGGCAATTAACATGTTATCTCCATTACTTGAAGTCTTCTTTAATATATTTCAATAAAGTTTTAAAATTTTATCACTAAAGGGTAAATCAATCCTCAGTATACTCACTAGAATGGCACAAAGTTAAGAAGAGAAATAAGGACTTATGCTAAGTCCTTAAGAGAGGACTTGAGCAAACCAGGATCCATACATTGCTGGTGGACGTCGTATACATTGCCACATCCATTCTGGAAAACAATTTGGCTATACTTTTGACGTTGAACATAAACATGCTGTACAGTCCACCAATTCCAATTCCAAGTTTGTGCCCTTGAGCCATGGTTCTCAGTATGTGCTCTGGCAGATGCTGGGGTCCCTAAAGACACGTTCAAGTGGTCCTCCAGATCAAAATTATTTTCATAGTAATTTTAAGACAAATTTGCCTTTCTCACTGCATTGACATTTGCACTGGAGCGATGGTGAGGTAACGGCAGGTGCTTAGCACAAATCAAGGCAAAGGCATGAACCACACTAGTAGTAGTTGTGTTCATCATGGCCAAGTGCTTTCAGCTAACAAATAAAAAGCCAGTTTCACATAAGCATTTCACCTCATTGGTGAAGGGGTAGAAGTTATTTATTTTACTAATCCCAGCCCTTCAGTGCATGTCTTTTTAATAGTCTGTGTGACTAACTGGGAAGCATAACGCACTTACACTGCATGCAATGCTTTCATTAAGGAAAATTCCTTTCAAAACTGAGCTAGCTTTTTTCTCATGCGGCACTGATTTCACTTGAAAGCATGTTGGCATCTTTTCAAAAGTCACCCAGTGAGCCGGTCACTTAAAAAGAAAAGTAACTGACAATATTTATTACAAATAATCCAACTGGACCTTTCAAGCAAAAATTAGAACTGTAGAAATTTTGCTTCTGCTACCATGAGCCCTACAGCTCCCCAATATTTAAAGACTTTTCTAGTGAGATTAGGCGTGATATAAATTAATATAATTTTTTTGGTATTGTTAATGAAATGTGTCAACATTTGGAAGATCTGCATACCTAAGTGATTAATATTTTCCAAATGACCGATGGATGGAAATAATGTTTGGGCGTAAGAGCCACTCAAAATACAATGTACTTTGTTGTAGTAGAATATAAAAGGGTTCTTTTTAAAAAGACCTCTTATCTAGTTTTGGTGTCATATCAAAAAATATCCACAATTCTCAAAAAAGTTTTTTAAGATGTTTTTCCCTTTTCCATGGGAATCTGGATTTTCTCCATATACTTCAACCAAAACAACAAATTGCAACTGACAGAATGCAGAAGTTGATAGGAGAATCCAGCTTCCCTCTATTCAGACAGATATGCAAGAGATTTGTAAAAATGTAAAACAATGCCACTCCTCTCACTATTTTTTTGTTTTGAAAAATAGTTATTTGGGGAGTGCCTGGGTGGCTTAGTTGGTTAAGCATCTGCCTTCAGCTCAGATCATGATCCCAGGGTCCTGGGATCGAGTCCCGCATCGGGCTCCCTGCTCAGCAAGGAGTCTGCTCATCCCTCTCCCCCATCCCTCCCCCCTCCATGTGCTCTCTCTCTCTCTCAAGTAAATAAATGAAATCTTTTTTAAAAAGTTATTTTCAGGGGTGCCTGGGTGGCTCAGATGGTTAAGCGTCTGCCTTCGGCTCAGGTCATGATCCCAGGGTCCTGGGATCGAGCCCCACATCAGGCTCCCTTCCCCGAGGGAAGCCTGCTTCTCCCTCTCTCTCTCTGCCTGCCGCTCCCCCTGCTTGTACACTCTCTCTGTCAAAAATAAATAAAATCTTTAAAAAAAAAGTTATTTTCATTAAAATGTTATTCATGTTAACATGTAACAGATGTACGATAGTTATTTTAAATGACTTAATATTTCTAAGTAATTCACTGCTCATTTTTGGTATGGTAAATACCAGTAGATGCAACCTACATAAACAGAAGTCCTTTCAAGAGCATAAAATGGTCCTAGAACAAAATGTTGAAGAGCTGCCACCCTGGAGAAATTGTCACCCTGTGCACAGGAGTTCCAGAAGCGTGTTCATGACTGCAGTGGGTATAGAAGCAAGAAAATGGAGCCAAACGCAATAACCATCAACCAGAGAAAAGATAAGTACATTACGGTATACTTGTCCAGTGGGTCCAGTGGATCATTATGTAGTAGAGGTTAAGAAAGAAGGAACTCAGTTAAAATCATCAATGTGGATCAATCTTTGGAAAATAATAATGGGATTCCATTTATATAAAATGTAAAAGCAGGCAAAACTGAATATACTGATTAGGGAAACTTCTGGAGTAAACCACAAAGAAAAGCAAGAACTGCTAAACACAAAATTCAAGGTGGTGGTTACCTCGAACACTATGGAGGAGGAGGGGTTACAGAGAGGCCCAGGGCTCCTTGAAGGGCCTGGTAACGAACTTTTCCTTAAGTTAATGGGTACAGGGGGAGGAGCCCAGGTGTTCTTCTTATTATTATATTATTTGTTTTTAAAATATGTGTAAATATATGTTTGTAGATACCCAATTTTGATAAACAAAAACATTATGGTTCAAAAACAGAGAGAGATCAGACCCCATGCAGGCAAAGGGGTTATGTTTGTTCCCAGAGCTTTAGCTACATTATTAGGAAGGCAGAAAACTCTAGTGCCTTCTGCTCAGCTGCCCAGACAGGGCCTTTTCAGGCCTCTGGTTGTACAGACAAGTGAGATAGGTCAGGTGATGCTCCAGGAACAAGGGTAGCCCTGGGGAACGGACGCAAAACCATCTGACCCGTCACCAGGAACATTTGGAGTAAGCACCCTTTGGTGGCTCCTGTTATTGGCCTCCTCTGTGGTTTAGAGAAAATAAACAGTAGAACAATTATGACCTAAAAGCTGCCTCTTTCCACAGAGAAAGTGGTCCCATCAGTGTTCTGGAAGGGGGTATGTTACCAGGGCAAGCCCGGCTTCGCTCACCTGCAGGCTGGAGTCCTGTGCAGTGAGCAGAGCCCCCCTCCACCCCCCTGCCCGCCGGTGGCTCACTCAGTTTGGACAGAACCAAAAAACCTATTGCCTGTAGCATTTGTTTGAGTTGAGGCCACAACAGTTAGTTCCTGGCCTGAAAAGCTTTTCTATAAACTCATCAAATGACCTTTACCTCACATTCTACCAAGCACATTCCAGAGACTTCTAGGCCAGGAGCAACATCAATGAGGTGCCACCCTCCCCCTCTCTCCTACTCACACTAAGGCCTGGGACAGGAGAGGAGATGTGCAGAGATGGGGTGAGAGGCTAAGGTGGTCCTCAGCATTGTCAAGGTGACAGTGCAGTAAGTCCTGGGCTGGGCCGGCACATCGGAGCACCTGCCAAGCCTCCTCTCCATGGAAACAACCTGCTTTCCCAATCCTCACTCAGCTGGCTCCCACCTGGACCCTCAGAAGCTCAGGGATTCCCGGAGTGCAGGGCTGGGCCCATTTTACCCGCCTCCCCACTGTCTCATGCTCTGTTATCATGTGCCTTTGTGAACTGTGCCCTGTCTGGTTGCAAAGGAGCTCCTTGTATTGAGCTGGAAAGTCAGAAGAACAAAAAAGGACAACAAGAAAGTTCAGTAAGTGTTGCTTAGCAGCAGAGAATCCAAACAAGCCAGTGTGATTAGAATAAATTATCACAGGAAAGATCATTCCCCGAGATCATGGAGACAAATTACCGATCTCAGGTGGGCTAGAGGCAGTCAGGCTTGAAAGCAGGGAACGTAATAAAATGGCTGATGGAAATTCTATATGGAAAAAAGAAACAAAACTTTATCTCCTGGTTAAACTCCTCAGATTTTCAGCTGGGGACCTTCTCATACATCATGCATGCTGGAAGCCTCAGCTGTTACTGATGTTGTGTGTTTGCTCACACTTCAAGGAATCCAAAAACTGGCAGGGCTTTCAAGCACTAAGGGATGGGATTTATTTAACACTTCTACAAGCTCTATTTGAAGGTCATATAAATCTTATTGCATTTATTCCTAATAACAGAACTGTGAGATGGGTACTCTTATTATTTCAGAGTCTGCAGCACAGACAGTTAAGTCGTTTGCCCTAGGTCACAGAGCTAGGGAGCGGCAGAGCCAAGACTGGTGCCCAGGCTGACCAGCTCCACAGCACAGGCTCTTACCACAGCACTTTGGCCAAGGACAGGAAGAAAGTGTGATGATGCGCGGTGAGGGCAATGGTGGGGGTGTCCAAGCCATTCCCTGGTGCGAAGTCCAACGCCAGCCATCTGCAGAGCATAAGTCCCTGGGTGTTAGGATGCCTGGCTGATGCCCACAAATGCTTCTAACTGTCCCCAGATGGTAAACAGTGAGGAACTCCCTGCGCCAAGCAAGTGGAGAATATCTGATGAGCCTCACTCGACTGGACACAAAGACCCTAATCATGAGCATGCAGACTTTTTGCCTTCCAGCTGCTGGTCCACCTGGGAAGGACCTCCACCCTGGCCTTTTGAACACAGGCATCCCACTCACCCACCCCTGCTGGGAGCCCATAGCAAGCCCCACGGGCGATGCCTGATCCCAGATACCCTGTGTCTCCTTCTTGATTCTCAGTCTCTGGGCTTCAAAAGCTGAATTCTCTATACATTTTTCCCTGGTTCTTTGAAGATCCATTTAGGCTGCATTGCCTGGCTTTTGTGATCTGTCCCCGGTGCCCCATCTTTCCCAGCTTTACCTAACCTCTTCATGACAGTGGCACCTGCAGAATACCTCCACCCCTCCCCACTGCTGGCCTGGGGTCCCCAAAGCACATTTAAGGGAGCAGATGAGACAGCCGTGATGCTCCTGAAGATGCTCCAGGTGCCAAGTCTGGTTATGATGAGCTCTATTTTATGTTTATGCTAGAAATTACTACTAGAATATAATGTGTACTTACTGACTCACCTTAATTTATCTGTATTATTTGCCAGCATAAAGACCCTGTCTTCCCTCCATTTTACGTCTGTCCTGGGGCCTTTCAGGTAAACATCGGAAGGAGGCAAGGACACAATCCAGCCACCCCCACACTCGTCTGTCTGCCCCACTTTCCCTTCTGTGCTGTGTCTTCCTCTATCATGAAGACTGACTGGCCGATTCAGATAACGTCAATCTTCAGTGCACCTCTGAAAGTGTAAGAAAGTGCTGCTTTCCAATCTGCTTTCAGTTTGCCCAGATGTGCACATACAAGCAAGCAAGCGAGAGCACCAAGTGCCATTTTCACGCCATCTCCTTCCCTGAACGCAAGAGCAGAGACCTCGCTGTGGGTCAAGGATCTAGAAAAAAACAAGCCTGCGAATGGGAATGACGTTTCATGATGTCCACCCACAAATCAGTGGCCCAAACAAGGCCATGATACTCAACTCCAGAAACCCATTTTCATTCATGGAAATTTGTTAAAGAATCCATCTGTGTTTTATTCACCTAAATTAACGAGCGAAGCAACGTAATCGCTGAGTGATATTGAAAAAGCGGATATTGGCAGGTAACAGGACAACAACCACTCAGCTTGAAAATTTAGGTCATGAGAAAGTGTAGAATAGACAATTATAGACCAGTGAGTGCTTCAGAATAATGGCTCCCAAATCTGATTCTAAACGGAATTGTTCATGATAGTGGCAGAACACCGTGCAATACTGAAAGCCTCTCTCTTGTAAGGAGCCCACGAACTTGTTGCTGGTTACTGGAGTAAGGAATTGAGCACCAACCACATCAGAACCTCTTATAAGCCCTTAACTCAAATTCACGATTTGTCTTCATAGCAGTGCCATCAAATAGGCCTTATTCACACCATCTTATATATGGAAAACTCAGCTGGAGAAAGTGTTTTGCCCCAGGAACCACCATGCAAATTAGCATCCTTTATAGGAGGCATCCTACTAACCCAGCTCACACCTCCTGGACCACCTGCCTGTAGAAGGAAGAAAGCAACTCATTCCCTACCTCTTGACTACTTAAAAATAGGCCAAAGGGGCAGCTGGATGGCTCAGTCAGTTAAGCAGCTGTACTGTTGATTTCAGCTAAGGTCATGATCTCAGGGTTGTGAGATCGAGCCCCGCATCAGGGTCCACACTGGGTGCGGATTCTGCTTGAGATTCTCTCCCTCTCCATACCCCTGCTTGTGCGCATGCTCGCTCATGCGTGTGTGCTCTCTCTCATGCATGTGCTCTCTCTCTCTCAAATAAATAAATAAAATCTTCAAAAAAAAAAGAGGCCGATTTTTATTTATTTTATTATGTTATATTAGTCACCATACATTACATCATTAGTGTTTAAAGAGGCCAATTTTAATCCCAAAGTGTACCTTCTTTTCCATGGCTCAACCTCTCTGCCTGCCATTGTGTAGGTGAGCACCGCCTACTCTGCTCGAGCCCAGGAGCTTTTGGGGCCACAGCAGCAGCCCAGCACAGCCTGCCCCTTCCACACCTCACGGCACCCTGAAGCCCCCTCTTCAGGGACCACCCCCGCCATGATCTCCCTGAGCTTCTGCAAGGATCTGGGTGGGCCCTGGAATCCCTCCCCTCTCTACTGACACCTCAGTGATGTGGCTTTCCTTTTTTTAAGGATTTTCTCTGAATACAAAAGTAATTAATTCTCGTTACAGAAAAATTGGATAGAACATCAATGTTTAAATAGGAAATTAAAATCATCCATAATCCAACCTGTCAGAGATAAATGCTGCTGAACAACATGATCATCTCTTCCTTGATAGGCTTTTTTATGGTTCATTATTCCACTTCTCCTATACATCATTCACACACAAATTGAGCATCTACTGTTTACCAAGTGCTGTGTGTGGGGCTGGGTGTGGGGCAGTGAGTCGGACATCCTGTGAGCTCCCAGCCATGTGGAGAAGCAAGCAAAATGCCCCAAACAAAAACAAAATGCCCCAAACAAAAACATGTCATCAGGTCCCTGAGATTAGTATGAAAATAGAGGGGAATGCACTAATTAAACTGGGGACCAGGCAGGCATCTTTGAGGAAATCAGTTGGCTCTGAGGAACCTAATACTGAGACCAGGATAATGAGCAGTTGTCAACAGGAGCAGTGGGACACACCTGGAAGGAAGCTCTGGGGGGCGGTTTGGGACAGGAGGTCAATCTCCAGCCAGGTCAGCTTTGGTACTGGACTCTAGTGGAGCAGGGACCTAGGAGAGCTAAGCCAGGAGTGACATGCCCAGACCCACCCACTCAAAAGTAAAGTGGAGAGGGAGCCAAGCAGGGCAAAGGAGTGGGCATGGAGATCAAGAGAAGCCACTGATCCAAAATATGCACTATAGGTAAAATTGGGAGGACTGTAGAAGCATAGAAAGAGGAGACTGTGTGATACTGTTACTCGGCCTTAGTTAAAGTCATCACTAAAACCTGTTACATTGGTTAAACAAGGAGGTTATTATATTGAGGTGCTTTAGCAACCTATGGGAAGCAAACCACAATCTAGGCCCATAAACGCCTCCCTCAAGGTTACAAAATCAAAGCCTAAGGACAACAAATCACCAGCAGCCAGCTAGGCTTTCCGCTGTAGCCAGCCAATAATTTCCTTTCTTTGCTTTGCTCCTTCTCTTTTTTTTTTTTTTTAAAGATTTTATTTATTTGAGAGAGAGAATGAGAGACAGAGAGCATGAGAGGGAGGAGGGTCAGAGGGAGAAGCAGACTCCCTGCCGAGCAGAGAGCCCGATGCGGGACTCGATCCCGGGACTCCAGGATCATGACCTGAGCCGAAGGCAGTCGCTTAACCAACTGAGCCACCCAGGCGCCCCTGCTCCTTCTCTTTAAAAGTCTTCCCCCAGCAACTGCTGGTGGAGCCTTCCTAACCGCTTTTGGTTTGGTGTTGCCTGATTCCAATAGATTTTTTGTTCAAATAAATTCTTCATATGTTTAATATGACTGGCCCAGGGTGGTCGGTGGCAGACCCAGATGAACTACCTGGTTTTCCTCCAGGGACAGCACGCAGCCCAGCTTCAGGGAGTGGGGCGAGCAGATGGCATCAGATTCTCTCTCTCAGGGCCTGGCCCAGCCGCAGAGAGCCAGTGTCACAGTCCTCCCCAGGACCCACAGGGTAACGCAGAGGTGTAAGGGCCCAGGCATTTGGGGCTCTGCTTACTCCAGCTGCCCTGGTGGGAAGGCAGGGCTGTGAGGGCCCTACATCACGGCCCACCTTCGTCCACTGCCCCGGTGGCCCCCCTCCCTTCCTTTCATAGCTGTGGCTCCATAATAAATACCTTTCACCCCAAATTCTCTCTCAGTGACTACTCCCAGATGATCTGACCTACAATGGTGAGACATGACCCAAACAAGAAGTACATTCCACTTATGGAGAAGTGGACAAAGGAAAGAAAGAAAGAGAAAAGGAAAGCAAGAAAGAGAGAGATGGAAACAGAATGAGAGAAAGAAATCAAGAAAACAAAAAAAGCAAGGAAGAAAAAGAGAAAGAAAGAGTAGAAAAAGAAAAGAGAAGGAAAGAGAAGAAAAGAAAAGAAGGAAAAGAGGGAGGGAGGAAGGTGGGAGGAAAGGAAATAGTTTAGTTAGTTAGTTAGTTAGTTAGTTAGTTAGTTAGTTAGTTAGTTA
>NW_023270415.1:6886042-6908895 GCF_011800145.1 Mirounga leonina
TTAGTTAGTTAGTTAGTTAGTTAGTTAGTTAGTTAGTTAGTTAGTTAGTTCTGGTCTTATTTCTCTCATAAGAGAGAGTAACCAATAACTTAAGAAAGTAACCAATCCAAGTGACCTAGTTTGAGGCAGGCAAGCCCCGTCTTGTCTGGCGGGAGACGGCGCGTCCCTGCCTGGAAACTGCTGTGATGCCTAAACAGCACCATTAGCACATAGGGCTCATGACAGGAGCTGGAACACAGCATCCTTCACCTGCACCTCGCTGATGCCCAGGGGCAGACATCTACTACTTTGGGCCTTGGTTTCTTTATCATCGAAATGAAGGCATCTAGAAGTCTATCCTATTACTTTCTGTTCTAATGCTCTATGAATCTAATGTACTGCCATTTTTAGTACATTCTATTTTAAAGAGTCTTTTGTGTTCGGGAGATTTGGGTAATGAAATTTCTGCCTGATGCATTATCAAGCCCAGCGGCTACCAACAAGGATATGAAAATGCTCAGTTTCAAAAGTCCATAAAAACCCCCAAAAGAGTGGGTAAGATTGTGAGTGTGCATTTTCTTTGCACTTTTCTGGGAAAAGGATCCTGAAATTCACAATATTCTTAAAGGGGTCTATGTAACCACAAAACACTGAGAATCCCTCACTTAGATCCACACATTCTCCATCTTTACTAAATGGGATGAATTGCCTCCAATAGATGTGTACATAAACAACAGATGTAAGCAGCGCAGATGAAGAGACAGACATAAAGGCTCCATGAGGTGGAAAGAAGTATCAGAGGGGAACAGAACAGCTGAGGCCAGGGAGGCCCCTATCCTCCCAGCTACAGCCCCAGAGTGACGGGAAAGCACCCAAGCTTCTCACAAACCCCGCTCTGACCTCCCAGAGGGAAAGTTCATTTACTCAACAAATAATTTTTGAAGCGTGCTGTGTGTCAAGCAATGAAGAAAAAAATGAGCACAAAATGAGATTCCATTACAGGGACTTAGCAAGGGCAGCTGCCGACGTGGTCTTCTTATCAGGACAAAGGGGATGCAGAGTGACGGTGTGAAATGCTGGGCAGAGACAGGAGGGCTGCAGGCTCATTTCAGCACATGGCAGCACAGATAGACATCCAAGCAACAGCAACTCCCGGATAAAGAGAAGAGGAAACACTGAACTGACCCAGAAAAGCATCAATTAACTGATTTGACCCGAATTCAACTTTCTGCCATCAGTAGGTCTCAAAACAGAACTGAGGCAAGTTCAAGTTCTTTTAAAAATGCAGAATTTGTGGGGAGCCTGGGTGGCTCAGTCGTTAAGCGTCTGCCTTCGGCTCAGGTCATGGTCTCAGAGTCCTAGGATCAAGCCCCACATCGGGCTCCCTGCTCAGTGGGAGGCCTGCTTCTCCCTCTCCCACTACCCCCCTGCTTGTGTTCCCTCTCTCGCTGTGTCTCTGTCAAATAAATAAATAAAATCTTTAAAAAATAAAAAAATTAAAAAAATTAAAAATAAAAATGCAGAATTTGTGCCCTCAAGTGGCCTAATTGGTGCAAACCTTCACCCTGCTCCCTGTCCCATCCTCACAGAGCTAAACTTTTAGCAACCTAAATCTAAATCAAAGATTCTCATTGCATAAGAGAAAGGTGAGTCCCAGGAATGTCAAATGACTTGCCCAAGGTACTTTTAATGATGCAGCAAGAGCCTTTCATTCAAAATGCATGGTATCTGCAGGACAATTCATACCCTCTCCAGAGCACATGAAACATAGCCTACCTCCTAATTCAGAGATGTACCTCATACTGTGCTTCTCTCCACACTGTGAACAAGACCAAAACAATGGCATTCACTCCTCAGATTGTGATTTGATGGTCTATCAAAATCTGACATTTAGCTGACATTTAATAACTGTGTTAATGAACGAGTGAATGAATTTCATACAAAGTATCTATTACTTTTCCTTTTTTCAGACCTTTATTCCATATACAGTACTGATATCTGAGCATCAGTCTACACTACAAACTGACTAATTTCCAAATCAGCTGATTTTTCTGCCTTACTCTGCAATATATCTGAATTCAGAGCATCCCAATATTGACCAAAGTACTGTTTCTTATGTCATCTTCACTCTTCATGGAAATATATGTAAGAAACCCCTACACAGGTTTATGGAACTTTGATGAGAAGAGCTTCACCAACACCAACATCTCAGATTATTCCTGTGTTTCATGACATAGTTGAAAAGGGCAGTGAGAAAAAAGAACAGTCATGACTTCCAAGGTGTGGCCTATGTGAAGGGTCCTGTGTACAGATGGAAGTGGATGCTGAGACCATGGTTTGCTTCCTCCTTACCACAAACTGATGATGACCTTTCATCTGTTGCTGTGCTGGCCTGGTCTGGATTCTCTTCTGTGGGTTCCATGGTGCCCCGCCCAGACAGTCTGACCTGCTCTTCTCTGGAATGCCCATTTCTAAGTGATGTATTTTTTCAAGGCACCATTTTTTAATAATTACATCTTTGCTAGATGACCTCAGGAGTGGTTGTGCAGGGTGATGATGTTAGCTCTTGCTCCCAAGTGGGTGGGCAAGGTCTCCTCCTGCTGGGATCAGAGTGAAAGCTGAAAATAGATCATCTTCAAAGAAAGAAGAGTAGGTAAGAATGACAAGTGCTATGAATTCTGTTTAGATAAGGATAGACAAGTACCTGCTCCATTTAGCAACAAGACAAGTACCTGTTCCATTTAGCAGCAAGTAACTGACAGCAGTTATGTTGGGAGGAGTGCAGTAGGAAGCCAGGTGACAACAAGCTGAGGTCTTAGAAAAAGTCTCATGGAAATGCTACAGACCTCAAATCTCATCATTTTCTCTGTAATGATTTTCCTAGTTTCTCCAAACCAAAGCAATACATCATTCCTGGCACCCACATGAAACATTTAAAATTTTTCTTGTAGTATTCATTACATTTGCCTTAGATTAAAGCATGACTCATCTCTCTTCCTGTATCATAAACTCTTTGAAGACAGAAAGTGGCATCTCTCACACATTCTCTTATTTGCCCACCACACACACACACACACGTGCAATAACTGCTCAGACCAGCCTTGCACATAGTAGTTTTTTAATAATGGTTGTTTGAGTTGAATTAATGCATTACACCTCAAAAATCTTACATTTTTTTAAAATAAATATTCTATTCCACTGATTTATTGTTGGATTATGTGGTGATAACAGAAACTCTGTTCTTAATCATTTGATTTATTTCCATCTCAGTGTCATGTTTTCACCTCAAAATAAAACTTAAATTGAGTAAATCTGCACTAGACATTAATCATATGCTTATTAAATATACCTCTGAGGCTTGGATATGCATGACATGTCTTTTAGAGCTCAATGCTTGGGTTAGTTTTCACTTGGAATGTCAAAAGAATTTTAATATGTTTGGCAAATAAGGGTTCTGGATATAATGTGAAAATTTATCACACATGTCTCAGCTTCAAGCTTTACTTATTAAGGCAGATGGGACTCTCATAAGTACACCTCTCTTGGGTACTGATGTTCCAAGATCCACTCTTCAACTTTTCAGACCATGATTTTACCAAAACACTGAAAGCCAATCAGCTTTTAGATGCTTGGCTCAACAGAGAGTAGCACATAAGCAAAATGCCAATTCACCAATTTAGAAAGCTGAGTCTCCAGGACTCAGACATCCATGCTACTGACTAGCACACTTTCTTCTTTACACTATAGTATAACTCAATAGTTTTTCCATGACCTACAGCAGAATTTCTCTTCCTCCTGGCATAGGACTAGGAGGGAGTAAGGAAAACCTAGCAGCAAGCAGTCCCTGAAATTAGAGTGTGCAGTATCCCTGTCAGCAGACTGAAAAGTTGGTCTAGTATCTTGTCAACTGGTGAAGCCACTCTCCCCTGGACAGTTGCTGAGTAAGGTATCCCTGTTCATGAAGTCTGTTCATTTATTCTCTCTGTCGATGCATTCAGACAAGTACTATGCAGAAAACAACCCCAACATCAGCCAAGACTGCATCTTGAACACTTGATTTTAGGACCAGTTACATGTTATTTTCAAAATGTGAGGCTCATTGTTTCTTTTTTTGTTTCCTATATGATTTAAAAACAAATTCATAAAAGAATAATTATAAATTGTATGTTAATTAGCATACAATGTATAAAGATAGAATTTGTGATAACAACATAAAGGTGAGGTGAATGAAGCTGTAGAGGAGCAGGTTTTTTTTTTTTTTTTTTTACTATTGAAGGTAAGTTGGTATCAACGCAAACTACATTGCTATAAATTTAAGATATTAATTGTAATCCCCAGAGTAACCACTGAAAAACGAACTTAAAATATACAAAAAAGGAAATGAGGGAATCAAAATGATATATTATAAAAAAATTAATCAAACACAAAAAGCTATATGAAGAAATTGAGGAATGTAAAAGATATAAGACATACAGAAAACAAATCACAAAATCAGAATTAAGTCCTGCCTTATCAATAATTCCTTTAAGTATAAATGATTTAGACTCTGCAGTTAGAAGAAAGACACTGGCAGAATGGATGAAAACCATGATTCAGATATATGCCATCTACAAGAGATTCACCTTAGATCCAAAGAAGCAAACAGGTTGAAAGTTAAAAGATGGGGAGAAAATTTTCCATGCAAACAGTACTATTTTTTGGAGATTTTTTGTTTATTTATTTGAGAGACAGAAAAAGAGAACATAAACAGGGGGAGGGGCTGGAGGGGAGGGAGAATCAGACTCCCTGCTGAGCACAGAGCCCAATGCCGGGTTTGTTCCCAGGACCCCAAGATCATGACCTGAGCTGAACTCAGACACTTAACTGAGCCACCCAGGTGCCCCAGTACTATTTTTTACCATGCAAACAGAAACCAAAAGAGAGCTGAGGTAGCCGTATTTATATCAGACTAAATAGACTTTTAATAGAAAACATGAAAAAACGACAACATTATATACTGATAATTATAAATATATACACATCAAATAGTATAGCCCCAAAATACATGAAGCAAATATTGACAGAATTCATGGGAAAAATACATAGTTCAAAATAATAGTTGAAGACTTTAATACCCCACTGTCAAAAATGTAGAGAACATCAAAATAGAAGGTCAATAAGGATATTGAGTACTTGAACAACACGATAAACCAATGAGACATAACAGACAGTTATAAAGCAGTCCACCCAACAACAGCAGAATAAACGTTCTTTTCCAGTGCACATGGAACATTCTCCAGGATAAACCATATGTTAGTCCACAAAACAAGTCTCAGTAAGTTTTTAAAAATTGCAATCATACAAAGTATGTGCTCCAACCACAATAGAATAAACCTAGAAATCAATAACTGTAGGAAAGCTGGAAATTTCACAAATATGTAGAAATTTAACAACACACTCTTGAATAATCAATGGGTCAAAGAAATCACAAAGGAAATTAGAAAACACCTAGAGATTAATAAAAATAAAAACACAACATAAACACTAAATTTATGGGATGCAGCTGCTCAGAGGGAAAATTATAGCTGTAAACATATACATTAAAAAGAAGAAAGATCTGAGACCATAACCTAACTTCACACCTTAAGGCAACTAGAAAAACAGAGCAAACTAAAGGCAGAGCCAGAAAAAAGAAGAAAATAGTGAAGATTAGAGTAGTAATAAGTGAAATAGAGTATTGATGAAACCAAAAGTTGGTTCCTTGAGAGGACCAACAAAATTGACAAACCTTTAGCTAAAATGACTAAGAAAAAAGAGAAGTACTAAAATCATAAATTAAAGGCATTACTACCAGCATTACAGATATAAAAAGGATTAATAAAGAATACTATGAATAATGGTACACCAACAAATGGGATAACCTAGATGAAAGGAACAAAATCCTAGAAATACATAAATTACCAAAACTGACACAAGAAGAAATAAAAACTCTCAACAAACCTATAACAAGTAAAGAGGTTGTCAAAAACTTCCCAACAAAGCATAGGACTATATGGCTTCACTTATAAATTCTGCAAAACCTTTAAAGGAGAATTCTCACTAATCCTCAAACTCTTCTAAAAAAAATAGAATAGGAAGGAACATGTCTTAACCTACTCTATGAGGCCAGTACTACCTTTATAACAAAGACAAAGATACCACAAGAAAAGAAAACTGAAGACCAATGCCCCTTTTGAATATGATGTAATTATCCACAACAAAACACTAGCAAACTAAGTCCAGCACTATATTAAAAGGATCATACATACACCATATTAAAAGGATCATTATATTAAAAGGAATATGACTAAGTGAGATTTATCCCCAGAATGCAAGGGTAGTTCAACACATGAAAATCAATAAATGTAATACACCACATTAATGGAATGAAGGAGAAGAAAACACATGATATTTTTCAATTGATACAGAAAAGACATTTGATTAGCCTTTCCTAAAAAAAAGCACTCAGAAAACTAAGAATCAAAAGTAATTTCTTTATCATGATAAGATCATTTAAGACAAACCCATAGTTAACATCACACTCAATGGTAAACCCTGAAAGCTTTCTTCTTAAAATCAGGGACAAAACAAGGATGTTCCCTTTCACCATTTCTATTCAAAATTGTAGTAGAAGTTCTACCCAGAGCAATGAGGCAAGGAAAAAAAAAAAAGGTATTCAGACTGGGAAGAAAGAAGTAAAACCGTCTCTATTCCCAGATGACATGATCCTATATATAAAAAATCCTTTAGGGGGAGGAGCAAGATGGCGGAGGAGTAAGAGACCTAAATTTCGTCTGGTCCCAGGAATTCAGCTAGATGGGGATCAAACTTTCGGAACACCTACGAACTCAAGAGGAGACTGAAGAAAAGAATAGCAGCAACTCTCTGAACAGAAAAGCGACCACTTTCTGGAAGCAGGGACCCAACAAGCAGCAGATCCAGGGAGACTCCCCTTCCTCCTGGGGATAAGCAGCATGAGATTGCACCACAGGACTCTGCTGGGTTTGGAGACTCCACACGGGGTTGTGTGCCAGAGATAGAAATGCTCAGTTACAGGCCAGGTGAGCACAGAGTGCGGCTGGAGATGGGAGTGATTGACTGCTTTTCTCTGGGGGCTCACTGATGAGTGGGGTCTGAGTTCTTGGCTCCTCTGGAGCAGAAATTAGGAGGCTGCCACTTTCACAGTCGTCCTCCAAAACTGTAAGGAAAGCTTGCAGGGAACAAAGGCTCCCTGAGAGCAAACACGAACAGATTACTTAGCCCAGCCCCCAGCAAGGGTGGGGCAATTTGGCCACCTGCAAAGACATTTGAGAACCACAGCAACAGGCCCCTCCCCCAGAAGATCAGCAAGAAAAGCCCACCAAGACCAAGCCTACTGATCAATGAGAATGGCAGAACTCCAGCACTAGGGGAATACAGCACATAGAATTCATGACTGTTTTTCCTATGATTCTTTAGTCTTTCAAAGTTAATTTTTTTAATTTTCTTTTTTTTCTTTTTCTATTTTTTTTAATTTTTCTTTTTCCCATTTTCAACCAATATCTTATCAATCCCTTTTTTAAAAATCTTTTTTATTTTCATTTTTAGAGTCAATTCTATCCCTTCATAGTAGTTAACCTTAGTTTTGGTATATATATATAAGTTTCTCTCTCTTTAAAACTTTGGGATACAGTTGCTTCTAACAGACCAAAATATACCCTAAATCTCTAGTGTATGGCTTTGTTCTAGTCTCCCGCCTGATCACATTCTCTCCCTTTTTTCTTTTTTTGACTCCTCTTCTTTCTTTTTACAACCAACTTCTTATCAATTCCTTTTAAAAAATCTTTTATAATTTTCATCTTTATAGTCATATTCCATCCCTTCATCGTATTTACCCTTATTTTTGTATATATATATAAGTTTTCCTTTCTTTAAAATTTTGGGAGCACTTTCCTCTAACAGACCAAAATATGCCCAAAATCTAGTGTGTGATCTATGCACCAGCCTGACCATATTTGATCATATTCTTTTTTTTTTATCTTTTTCTTTTTTCTTTCTTTCCCTTTCTTTTCCCCTGGTTTCACGTCTCTTCTGATTTGTTTAGTGTATATTTTTCTGGGGTCATTGTTACCCTGTTAGCATTTTGTTTTCTCATTCATCTATTGTCCTCTGGACAAAATGACAAGATGGAAAAAAATCACCTCAAAAAAAAAGAACAAGCGGCAGTACCGACTGCCAGGAACCTAATCAATATGGACATTAGTAAGACGTCAGAACTAGAGTTTAGAAAGATGATTTTAAAGATACTAGCTGGGCTTGAAAAAAGCATGGAAGATATTAGAGAAACCCTTTCTGGAGAAATAAAAGAACTAAAATCTAACCAAGTTGAAATGGAAAAGGCTATTAATGAGGTGCAATAAAAAACGGCGGCTCTAACTGCTAGGATAAATGAGGCAGAAGAGAGAATTAGTGATAGAGAAGACCAAATGATGGAAAATAAAGAAGCTGAGAAAAAGAAAGATAAACAACTACTGGATCACGAGGGCAGATTTCAAGAGATAAGTGATACCATGAAGTGAAAAAACATTGGAATAATTGGGATCCCAGAAGAAGAAGAAAGAGAGAGAGGGGCAGAATGTATATTGGAGCAAATTATAGCAGAGAACTTCCCTAATTTGGGGAAGGAAACAGGCATCAAAATCCAGGAGGCACAGAGAACCCCTCTCAAAATCAATAAAAATAGGTCAACACCCTGACATCTAATAGTAAACCTTAAAAGCCTCAGAGACAAAGAGAAAATCCTGAAAGCAGCTCGGGAGAAGAGATCTGTAACCTACGATGTTAGAAACATTAGATTGGCAACAGACCTATTCACAGAGACCTGGCAGGCCAGAAAGGACTGGCAGGATATATTCAGAGCACTAAATGAGAAAAATATGCAGCCAAGAATACTCTATCCAGCTAAGCTGTCATTGAAAATTGAAGGAGAGATAAAAAGCTTCTAGGACAAACAAAAACTAAACGAATTTGCAAACACAAAACCAGCCCTACAAGAAATCTTGAGAGGGGTCCTCTAAGCAAAGAGAGAGCCTAAAAGTAACAGACCAGAAAGGAACACAGACAATATACAGAACAGTCACCTCATAGGCAATACAATGGCACTAAATTCCTATCTTTCAATAGTTACCCTGAATGTAAATGGGCTAAATGCCCCAATCAAAAGACACAGGCTACCAGATTGGATTATAAAACAAGACCCATTGATATGCTGTCTGCAAGAGACTCATTTTAGACCCAAAGACACCTCCAGATTGAAAGTGAGGAGGTGGAAAACCATTTACCATGCTAATGGACACCAAAAGAAAGCTGGGGTGGCAATCCTTACATCAGACAAATTAGTTTTTAAACCAAAGACTGCTATAAGAGATGAGGAAGGACACTATATCATACTTAAAGGGTCTATCCAATAAGATATAACAACTGTAAATATCTATGCCCCTAACATGGGAGCAGCCAATTATATAAGCCAATTAATAACAAAAGCAAAGAAACACATTGACAATAATACAATAATAGTGGGGGACTTTAACACCCTCCTCACTGAAATGGACAGATCATCGAAGAAAAAGATCAACAAGGAAATAAAGACTTTAAATGACACACTGGACCAAATGGACTTCACAGATATATTCAGAACATTCCATTCCAAAGCAACAGAATACACATTCTTCTCTAGTGCCTGGGGAACATTCTCCAGAATAGATCACATCCTAGGTCACAAATCAGGTCACAACCAGTACCAAAAGATTGCTTTCATTCCCTGCATATTTTCGGACCACAATGCTTTGAAACCAGAACTCCATCACAAGAGGAAAGTTGGAATAAACTCAAATACATGGAGGCTAAAGAGCATCCTACTAAAGAATGAATGGGTCAACCAGGAAATTAAAGAACAATTTAAAAAATTTATGGAAACCAATGAAAATGAAAACACAACTGTTCAAACTCTTTGGGATGCAGCAAAGGCAATCCTAAGAGGAAAGCATATAGCAATACAAGCCTTTCTCAAGAAACAAGAAAGGTCTCAAATATACAACGTGACCCTACACCTAAAGGAGCTGGAGAAAGAACAGCAAATAAAGCCTAAACCCAGCAGGAGAAGAGAAATAATAAAGATCAGACCAGAAATCAATGAAATAGAAACCAAAAGAACAGTAGAACAGATCAACAAAACTAGGAGCTGGTTCTTTGAAAGAATTAATAAGATTGATAAACCCCTGGCCAGACTTATCCAAAAGAAAAGAGAAAGGACCCAAATAAATAAAATCGTGAATGAAAGAGGAGAGATCACAACCAACACCAAAGAAATACAAACAATCATAAGAACATATTATGAGCAACTATATGCCAGCAAAGTAGATAATCTGGAAGAAATGGATGCATTCCTAGAGATATATAAACTACCAAAACTGAACCAGGAAGAGCTAGAAAACCTGAACAGACCTATAACCACTAAGGAAATTCAAGCAGTCATCAAAAATCTCCCAACAAACAAGAGCCCAGGGCCAGATGGCTTCCCAGGGGAATTCTACCAAACATTTCAAGAAGAATTAATACCTATTCTTCTCAAACTGTTCCAAAAAATAGAAATGGAAGGAAAACTTCCAAACTCGTTTTATGAGGCCACAATTACCTTGATCCCAAAGCCACACAAAGACCCCACCAAAAAGGAGAATTACAGACCAATATCCTTGATGAACATGAATGCAAAAATTCTCACCAAAATACTAGCCAATAGGATCCAACAGTACATTAAAAGGATTATTCACCACGACCAAGTGGGATTTATTCATGGGCTGCAAGGTTGGTTCAACATCCACAAATCAATCAGTGTGATACAATACATTAATAAAAGAAAGAATAAGAACCATATGATCCTCTCAATAGATGCAGAAAAAGAATTTGACAAATACACATCCTTTCTTGATCAAAACTCTTCAGAGTATAGGGATAGAGGGTACATACCTCAATATCATAAAAGCCATCTATGAAAAACCCACAGCGAATATCATTCTCAACGGGGAAAAACTGAGAGCTTTCCCCTTAAGGCCAGGAACACAGCAGGGATGTCCACTATCACCACTGCTATTCAACACAGTATTGGAAGTCCTAGCCACAGCAGTCAGACAACAAAAAGAAATAAAAGGCATCCGAATTGGCAAAGAAGAAGTCAAACTCTCACTCTTTGTAGATGATGTGATACTTTATGTGGAAAACCCAAAAGACTCCACCCTAAAACTGCTAGAACTCATACAGGAATTTAGTAAAGTAGCAGGATATAAAATGAATGCACAGAAATCAGTGACATTCCTATACACCAACAACAAGACAGAAGAAAGAGAAATTAAGGAGTCGATCCCATTTACAATTGCACCCAAAACCATAAGATACCTAAGAATAAATCTAACCAAAGAGGCAAAGAATCTGTACTCAGAAAACTATAAAATACTCATGAAAGAAACTAAGGAAACACAAAGAAATGGAAAACGTTCCATGTTCATGGATTGGAAGAACAAATATTGTGAAGATATCAATGCCTCCTAGAGCAGTCTACACATTTAATGCAATCCCTATCAAAATACCATCCACTTTTTTCAAAGAAATGGAACAAATAATCCTAAAATTTTTATGGAACTAGAAAAGACCCCGAATAGCCAGAGGAAGGTTGAAAAAGAAAAGCGAACCTGGCGGCATTCCAATTCCGGACTTCCAGCTCTATTACAAAGTTGTAATCATCAAGACAGTACGGTATTGGCACAAAAACAGACTCATAGATCAATGGAACAGAATAGCCCAGAAATGGACCTCAACTCTATGGTCAATTCATCTTTGACAAAGCAGGAAAGAATGTCCAATGGAAAAAAGACAGTCTCTTCAACAAATGGTGTTGGGAAAATTGGACAGCCACATGCAGAAAAATGAAACTGGACCATTTCCTTACACCACACACAAAAATAGACTCAAAATGGTTGAAGACCTAAATGTGAGACAGGAGTCCAACAAAATCCTAAAGGAGAACACAGGCAGCAACCTCTTCGACCTCAGCTGCAACAACTTCTTCCTAGAAACATCACCAAAGGCAAGGGAAGCAAGGGCAAAAATGAACTATTGGGACTTCATCAAGATAAGAAGCTTTTGCACAGCAAAAGAAACAGTCAAAAAAACCAAAAGACAACTGACAGAATGGGAGAAGATATTTGCAAATGACATATCAGATAAAGGGCTAGTCTCCAAATTCTATAAAGAACTTATTAAACTCAACACCCAAAGAACAAATGATCCAATCAGGAAATGGGCAGAAGACATGAACAGACATTTTTCCAAAGAAGACATCCAAATGGCCAACACACACATGAAAAAGTGTTTAACATCACTCGGCATCAGGGAAATCCAAATCAAAATCTCAATGAGATACCACTTCACACCAGTCAGAATGGCTAAAATTAACAAGTCAGGAAATGACAGATGTTGGTGAGGATGTGGAGAAAGGGGAACCCTCCTACACTGTTGGTGGGAATGCAAGCTGGTGCAGCCACTCTGGAAAACAGTATGGAGGTTCCTGAAAAATTTGAGAATAGAGCTACCCTATGACCCAGCAATTGCACTACTGGGTATTTACCCCAAATATACAAAGGTAGTGATCCAAAGGGGCACCTGCACCCCGATGTTTATAGCAGCAATGTCCACAATAGCCAAATAATGGAAAGAGCCAAGATGTCCATGGACAGATGAATGGATAAAGAAGATGTGGTATATATATACAGTGGAATATTATGCAGCCATCAAAAGGAATGAAATCTTGTCATTTGCAATGACGTGGATGGAACTGGAGAGTAATATGCTGAGCGAAATAAATCAATCAGAGAAAGACATGTATCATATGATCTCACTGATATGAGGAATTCTTAATCTCAGGAAGCAAACTGAGGGTTGCTGGAGTGGTGGGGGGTGGGAGGGATGGGGTGGCTGGGTGATAGACATTGGGGAGGGTATATGCTATGGGGAGCACTGTGAATTGTGTAAGACTGTTGAATCACAGATTTGTACCTCTGAAACAAATAATACATTATATGTTAAAAAAAAAAGTAGGAAGGGAAAAATGAAGCGGGGGAAATCGGAGGTTGAGACGAACCATGAGAGACTATGGACTCTGAGAAACAAACTGAGGGTTCTAGAAGGGAGGGGGCTGGGGGGATGGGTTAGCTAGTGATGGGTATTAAAGAGGTCATGTACTGAATGGAGCACTGGGTGTTATACACAAACAATGAATCATGGAACACTACATCAAAAACTAATGATGTAACATGGTGATTAACATAAAATAATAAATAATAAAATAAAATAATCCTTTAGAATCCACACAAAATAATGATTAAAGCTAATAAATGAATTTAACAAAGTTACAGACTACAAGATCAACACATGAAAATAAGTTGTATTTCTACACTGTACAGTGAACAATCCAAAAAGAAAATTAAGAAAGTCATTGCATTTACAGTGTCATCAAAAAAGAAGAAAATAGCTAGGAATAAATGTAAACAGATGCAAGACTTATACACTGAAAACTATAATACATTGTTGAAATAAATTAAAGAAAATCTAAATAAATGGAAAGACAGCCCATTATCATGAGTTGGAAAAATCAATATTGTTAAGATGGCAATATTTGCCAAAGCAGATGGGCAGATCCAATGCAACCCTCATTAAAATCCCGTGACCTTTTTTGTAGAAATGGAAAAGCTGATAGTAAAATTCATATAAGATTATAAGGAACCCAAATAACCAAAAGAATCATGAGAAAAGAACAACATTGGAGTTCTCATACTTCCCATTTTCAAAACTTATTATATACCAGTAATGGGGCACGTACTGCTGGAGCACTGGGTGTTATACGAAAATAATGAATCGTGGATCACTACATCAAAAACTAATGATGTATTGTATGGTGACTAACATAACATAATAAAATTAAATTAAATTAAAAAAAATCACAACAGTGTGGAACTGACATGTGAATAAACATATAGATCAATGGAATAGAATTGAGAGTCCAAAAATAAAACCATACATCTATGATCAATTAATTTTCAACAAGAGTGCAAAGAGCATTCAGTGTGGAAAGAATAGTCTCTTCCACAAATGTTGCTGAGATAACTGGATATCCACACACCAAAGAATAAAGTGGTACTTTATGTCACATCATATAAAAAATTAACTCAAAATGGACCAAAGATCTAAATATAAGAGTTAAAACCATCACACTCTTAGGAGAAAGCATCAAAGTAAATCCTCACAACCTTGGATTTGGCAATGGGTTTTTAGATATAATACAAAAAGTGCAAGCAACAAATGACAAAATAGATAAATTGGACTTCACTAAAATTAAAAACTATTTTGTATCAAATGATTCTTTAAAGAATTGTCAAAGAAGACAAGTTAGGTGATACAAAAAACTGCAACACTTTATGAAGTGAGCAATCTACTTTTGGGTAACGAACTGCAAAATGGGGCAGAAGGCAGAGAGCTTTTATAGGATAAAGATTAAATTACAAGGGGGATGCCTGGGTGGCTCAGTCAGTTAAGGGTCCAACTCTTGGTTTTGACTCAGGTCATGATCTCAGGGGTCGTGAGATCGAACCCCATGGTGGGCTCAGCGCTCAGCACAGAATCTGCCTTAGATTCTCTCTCCCTCTCCTTCTGCCCCTCCCCCCACTTGCATGCTCACGCTCTCTCTCTCTTTTAAAAATAAATAAATAAGTCTTTCAAAAAAACAGATGAAAGAACAAGAAAGAAGAAAATAGAAAGTTTCGATTGGCTGGGGCCACAGAGTCAACCTTGTTTGGGCTAAGAAGGAACAAGGAAATAAGTATAAAATCTAGAGTTGCTGTGTTTGGGGATTGACTGACTGGATGTATGGAGACTGTGCTGAGTGGAAAGAGCCAAGCTCAATAGATTACATACTATATGATTCCATTTATACAACATTCTTGAAATGCAAAATAATAGGAATGGAGGAGAGATTCGTGATTGCCAGCAGTTAAGGAGGGAGTGGATAGAAATGGATGTGGCTATTAAAAGGCAACATAGGAGACGCTCTTGTGACGGAAATGTTCTTGATCAATGTCAGTCTCCTGGTTTTGATATTGTATGCTGAATTTGGAAGATACTGGCCATGGGGAGAACTGAGCAAAAAGGACACAGGGTCTCTCTATATTATTTCTTACAATTGTATATGAATTCAGTTGCCTAAAAATTAAAAGTTTAATTTAAAACAGCCACCTTCCCCTGCATGGGCCATTGGGTTCTGACCAAGGCAGCTGCCTTCCACCTTTCTCACACCTGAGCCCCACCGTACCACTTCTCATCCCCTGACCACAGGATCATTCATAATTATCTCATTCCAAAGCTTTTCAGACTCTGCTTCATTGAGTCCCAAGAAATTTTGACATTGAAGGAGGTTCAGCCAGCTTGGGTGGCCCAGGGAAGAAGGTGTACCAATATATCTCCACTTTAACACAGAGCAAATCCACTTTTGCCTGTAATAAATACTGGGATTCCACTTGTTTTAAATAGGGTTTCACTGCATGATAGTATTTTCAAGTTGTTCATCTTTTAAAATCTGAGGCTTGTTTTGACTTTAGAACATGTTGGAGATGTGGTTATCCCTGATTTTCCTGGTCTCAACCAAGTAGTTGTTAAAGTTGAGTTCAAATCCCATTAGCCTGGGTAAGTCACTTAACTGCTCTCAGTGCCATTTCCTCATCTCTCAAAGGAAGGTAACAATCATATCCTCACAATAGGGCTATTCTAAGCTTTAGATGAGATGACTGAAGCATTTAAAGCACTTAGCACAATGCCTTCCGCAAAGTAGGACTCATTGTATTACAGCTAATTTTAGAATTTCTACCTCTCAGCAACATTTTATTCTATATAACTCTAATAGAAAAATTCCTTCTTTATAAAGAGCCAAAAATCTATCACTCGACAAAACAGCATGGGTCCAACTTACCCCAGTTTCTTTGATGGCTTTTCCTATGACCTACTTTTAGGTGCTGTTCACACATCACTAGATGTTCTCTACTTTTCTCATGAGCTGAACACAATGCTCCCGATATTGCTATGCCAGTATCCCAGAGGCTGGCTTCCTCACCTTTTCATTGTGTGGGCTCTGCAGCATGAATGTAACTCAGAAGGCACAATAGTTGACAGCCACGTGGGCTGTTGACTCACAGTGGAAATGTTCATCTCTGTCAACTGTCAATATCTATCCGGTTATTGAAGCCATTGGGATTTGGGGGACTATGAGTCTCAAATGGAAGCAATAGTTGCACTGGAAAACAAATCCCACTCCCTGTGTTTGCCTCTCTGACCTCATCTCACATACCTCCCTGTTCTACCTCACTCTCTAGAAATCTCGCATTGTTAGTTCCTCACACAAACAGTGCTGCTTCTTGACCCCAGGCCTCATCCTTCGACATTCGGTTCCGGGGGGCCACTTTCTTTGAAAGGTCTTCCCTGGGCCCCCAGGCTAGGTTAGGGGCCCTCATCTCTGTGCTCCCATTCTATTATCTTTGAGGACTCTTATGAATGAGACCCCTTTTTCCCTTACCTGATTCTGAACCCACTGAAAATAAGGCCAAGTAGCATCTTTATTACCAACAGCTGCTGTTGGAGGGTACAGCAAGCAAGTTTCACAATACCAAACCCCAAATCTTGGCAGACTCACCCACCATTCATGGCAGTGAGGGGCACCAACAGAGGCAGACTTTCCAACAGTTAGCTTAAATGGGGAGGAAGGATCTGAGATCCACAGGCCCAAGTTTCTCCTCCCAAATTCACCATTAGCTAAATCACTCCTCTCCTGGACAGAGTGAGTGAGGTATCTGGGCCATATGGGTTCCACCACAAGAGCTCTCTTACAAAACAAGGACACATCAAGAACAAGAGGAATGTGGAGCTGTAGCCCCGCTTCACTCTCCTCTAGAGCTTAGCAAAATGGGTAAGCTTCACCTAATGCTAGTTCTCGTCTCACTGAACTAATTGTAAGCTACTTAAAGACAGTGTACCCATTGTCTATAATGGGACACACATAGGGCAGTTGCTCAGTAAAGATATCCTGAGCTTAACAAACCTAGATTCACCCCCTTGATATTGGTCTTCATGCCTCAACTCAACAGATACGGACTGCCCGGGGCTCCTGGGTGAGCCCACCCCACAAGGAAAGAAGCTCATTGGCCTAATAGATCCCCTCTTGGAGGGGCTTCTGTCCACTGTTTCTATGAAAAATGTAACAAAATAAATAGATATTTATATATAACAGTGAGAGTAAAAATATCTGGTGACAAACAATATTAACTGCGATTGTAGGGTCAACAAATAATGTCAAGCTGGGATTCTATAGGCATGAAATGCCAGTGGCCATTGAGTTACTACTTACTTTAGTCCACTCTGCTGAAAAATAAAACACCATTCAATACAACCTCTGTAAATGTGTTCATTGTGTTCCATATCAAGGGAGAAATGAGATTTCCTCTTACAGTTGGAATAAGATAAAATAGCTATGTGAGAGACAGAACCGTGAGTTTAAGAGAGGCTTTTTTATATTAAAGCTTAAATATGCTGAAAAGGGAAAGATAAAACAGTATTTCCAGAAATGGGGAAAAAGTCATTTTTAGCAAATTAGATTATGTTAAATTAGCACAGAATTTTGGAATGATGAATTGACCTCAATATTTAATGATGACATTAACAAATTTCTTTTGCAATGCTCTGCATTAAAGGATGAAAAAAATATTGCTTATGACCCTATTTGGGGCCAAGACCACATCCAGAGGCCATATATTTCAGTGTGCTTCTCAGCCATTTCTCCTTCCTGTGCCAAGATTCTGGATGTCAGGGGTCCTTCTTTTTCTCTTATTTACCACCTTCTAGGAACCAATTCAGGGACATAAGCTCTGAGTCTAGCTCCCTCAGAAAGACTGTGAGAAGCAGCAAGGGACGCAAATAAAGAACCCACAGTGTCGGCTGTCAGAGAAAAGCAAACCAGATTTTAAACATTCTCTTAGAAATTTGTTGGTTTTAGGTTTTATTATTTAGGTATATGATCTGGTTTGAGTCCATCTTTTTATATGGTACAAGGTATAGATGGAAGTTCACTTTTTTGCATATGGATATTCAATTGCCTTGGTAACATTTGTTGAAAAGTCTATCCCTTCTCCCCTGGATTGCCTTTGCACTTTGACAAAGCAATTGGGGTCTATTTCTGTACTAATTCTAAGACGAGATTTCTAATCCCATTGATTTCTAAGTTTATTCTTATGCCCGGACCACCCTGACGTGGTTGTTCTCCAGTAAGTCTTTAGTTCAGGGACTATCAGTCTCCCCATTTGTCTTCCTTTTCAAAATTATTTTGGCTGCTCTAGGGCCTTTGCATTTTCATATATACCTTAGAATCAAATAATCATGAGTTTAGTCTAATTTTTTTCCTAATTTAACATATTTTGTTTCTGAGCCCTGCCTTTCATATGCAGTTTCATTAAGTGCTAAGATGTTGACATGAGTGATGTCGAGAAGTTGACAAATTCTGAGGCCATGTGCCACCATCCAAGATGCTGTATGCACAGTATTTCTTTTAAGTGTCCTGTATTCAAAATCCAAGTCACCTAGCACATATTGAGTGTCTGTTCAATCTGGGCATTTTGCTTCTTTCATCTCCTCTGAAGCTCAGACTAACTATGAGCAGCTAGCGTTGATGGCATTACTTGCTCAAAGATTATGTCGCCAACCGGGCTACAGTATGTCTGTGCTGGTGCAGAGCTGGCCCCAATGACTCCCTCTAGGGGACTTTCAAGAGTGGAATCAAATTTGTTCAGAGCCAGTGATTGGCTTTCTTTCTTTTATTTTATTTTATTATGTTATGTTAGTCACCATACAATACATCATTAGTTTTTGATGTGGTGATCCATGATCCATTGTTTTCATATAACACCCAGTGCTCCATGCAGTACATGCCCTCCTTAATACCCATCACTGGCTAACCCATCCCCCCACCTCCCTCCCCTCTAGAACCCTGTTTGTTTCTCAGAGTCCATAGTCTCTCATCGTTCATCTCTCTCTCTGATTCCCCCCCTTCATTTTTCCCTTCCTTCTCCTAATGTCCTCCATGTTATTCCTTATGTTCCACAAATAAGTGAAACCATATGATAATTGACTTTCTCTGCTTGACTTATTTCACTTCGCATAATCTCCTCAGTCCCATCCATGTTGATGTAAAAGTTGGGCATTCATCCTTTCTGATGGCTGAGTAATATTCCATTGTATATATGGACCACATCTTCTTTATCCACTCATCTGTTGAAGGGCATCTCGGCTCTTTCCACAGTTTGGCTATTGCGGACATTGCTGCTATGAACACTGGGGTGCATATGGCCCTTCTTTTCACTACATCTGTGTTTTTGGGGCTTTCAACAGTAGTCTTCACACCCCATAGCGAGAGTCAGGCTTGCCCTCTGTGGACATGCATATCTCACCTTGTGTTCCAGAACCTGCTGGAAGGTTGCAATCACCCAGCAAGTCTAAATAACAACTACAACAACAAAAACAAACAAACAAACAAAAAACAGAAACCCAGTTTCCTGGGCCTGAGACCAAATCTATTAAATCTGAGTTTCAGAGGATAGTGTCTAAGACCTTTTTTTTTTTTTTAAGATTTTATTTATTTATTTGACAGAGAGAGAGAGACAGCAAGAGAGGGAACACAAGCAAGGGGAGCGGGAGAGGGAGGAGCAAGCTTCCTGCTGAGCAGGGAGCCTGATGTGGGGCTCAATCCCAGGACCCCGAGATCATGACCTGAGCCGAAGGCAGACGTTTAATGACTGAGCCACCCAGGCACCCCTAAGACCCTATTTTTAAAGTTCATCAAGCCCTTTAGGAATAACTGTTATAATCACCAGAGGGAATAATTCTGTCACTGTTTCTCCATTACCTACAAACTTGTTTTCTTATATTCTAATCCCTTTTTATGCCAAGATAGCAAATTTTAGACAGAATTCTATGCCCCAAATCTTGGATAATCATGGATTTAATTTTTAAATTAAAAAAAAAAAGTCATCTGGTTCCCTCCATAGTTTGTTTTTTTAAATTACACATTAACATGCCAACGAAAGGCAATTCCTGACCCCAATCTAGATCCAGTACTGAAGGGGAGAAATTGCAATAAAGGACATTAAGTCAACCAAAAATGTGGACAGTAAATCATAGAAAAGTAAATGTACACTTACTTAGTTGATATTGTACTGTGGTTTTATAAGAAAAAAAAATCCCTTTTAGGAAATACACATTTTAATATTTATGGCCAATATTATGGCCAATGAGACATGTATGTAACTTACCATCAAATGGTTCGGAAAAATATATGCGTATGTGTGTATATGTTTGTGAAGAGAGACAGAAAGAGAAAAATCACAAGCAAATAATGATAAAGCAAATGGAATAAAATATTAGCTAAAGGTGAATCTATGTATAAAGTTCTTTGTATGAGTTTTGTTTCTGCAAAATCTTGTAAACATGAAATTATTTCCAAACAAAAAGAAAAATATTTTAATTGTATGTAGACTTTTAACAACCTTTCGCATTAGTCAGACTCTTCACTTTGTAAACTCAGACTCCCCGGGACTTCTCTGCATCCTAAAGGAACGGCACAGAACCACAGATCCCGGGCCATGTGCTGTATAAATAGAACGGTGTGAGGTTACTAAGCAACTCAAGGCACCTTTCACTGCCTCTATTTAAAGACTAAGTCAAATTTTCCTTTTTAAAACCAATTTAAATAGAAATCCAACTGCTTTGTGCACTTCATTTTTTTTTTTTTTTCTTATTTTGAAATCCTCTAAAACCCTTAGAGAGGACTGATTGACAGATAAGCATAACCAGCAGTATTTATCAAGCCACAACTATGTTTAGGAGACACTGTTAGGTGCTGGGACTGGAACCTATCAATGGTTCTACTGTGTGCTCTATGGGGAATGAGTGCATTTTGATGCCTGCCAGATGCAACAATCATGCCTGGAGTGACAGGAGTGCACGTGTGCGCACACACACACACACACACACGAGACAGTAAATTTGGCAGGGCTGGGAGAATCAGCACTCTGCTTTCATCTACCAAGGAATCCTGGAAGGACCTTGGTGACTCAGAAAGCAGCCTTGGGCTTGTGCAAAGAAAGCCACAGCTACTACCAGGAAACTGGCCAGAGGATCAGCATTTACTGGGCGCTGAGCATGAGCCAGGTTCTGAGCAGAACCCTCCCCCTTAGTGGGTCTCACTGAACACTTTCAACAACCTATGAAATAGGCATCAACACACATGCAGACACTAAGTCACAGCACTTATGCGTGGCAGAGGTGGGTTTTCAACTTACTTCCCTCTCACCTCTACATTCATGGCTTGGCTTTTTTCTTAAGAGTTACCCTAGGGGCGCTGGGTGGCTCAGTCATTAAGTGTCTGCCTTCGGCTCAGGTCATGATCCCAGGGTCCTGGGATCAAGCCCCACATCAGGCTCCCTGCCCAATGGGGAGCTTGCTTATCCCTCTCCCTCTGCCCCTCCTCCCTGCTTGTGCTCTCTCTTTCAAATAAATAAATAAAATCTTTAAAAAAAGTTACATAAATATTTCACCAGGAATACTTAACTTATAAAACTGAAAAGTTAAGCAGTATCTCTCCCCTCCTCCCAAGTAAAGCAAGGACCTTAGAACACAAACTCACATCACGATCCACACAAACCACACTCTACCACATCTGATATTTTCATTGTGTCTTGCTTTTATTTTAATCTCCCAAAGTAGGCATCATTTGTTTAGTTTCATTAACCTTCGAAATAAAACAGGCCGTTATTTTACCAGCAAAAATTAGTTTATTCAGGAATAGCAGAGAATTGCAATTCAGGTCACAGAAGCTACAGCAAAACCATAGACAAGTCCAACAAACAAAGGAGAGGAATGTTTTATGGAGAAGGAGGAAGTTGGGGAGGGTTATTCTGAAAGAAAATCCCTTAGAGAAAAGCAAGAGTTCAGGGTGATGACGGTTTCTCATTGGCTGAGTTGCTGGGGTAGGAGATGCAGCATACATCTTTTCCTGTTGGGACCTGTAATTGGTGATTCTTTCCTGTTGATGATTATGTTGGAGTCTGGAACTGACACCGCGACCTATCATCGACATTGGGTGATACGGCTCCCCCTGCTGGCCTCCCCGCTCTGCCCTCCCAGCTCCATTTTAGTTACATTGCCCTTTATTAATTCTCCCAGGCGTACTCAGCCAAGCCCTATTTCTGGACTCTGTTCTGTCCTCCCGGTTTGTCCGGTGATTTTCATGCCAGTACAACACTGATTTGGTTATTGTCTTTAAACCAAGTACTGTTAAGTCCTCCAACTTGGTTCATTCTTTCAAAATGGTTTCAGTTCTTCTAGGCCCCTTGCATGTACATTTTTTAAATTTAAATTCAATTAGCCAACACATAATACATCATTAGTTTTTGAGGTAGGGTTCAATGATTCATTAGTTGTGTATAACACCCAGTGCTCATTTTAAAATCAGCTTGTCGGGGCACCATGGAGGCTCAGTCATTTATTTAAGTGTCCAACTCTTCATTTTGGCTCAGGTCATGATCTCAGGGTCATGGAATCGAGCCCCACATGGGACATGGGACCTGCTTAAGATTCTCTCTCTCCCTCTCCCTCTGCCCTTCCTCACCCCCCCAGATAGATAGATGATAGATAGATAGATAGATAGATAGATAGATAGATAGATAGATAGATAGATA